>NC_054601.1:155000-456308 GCF_004785595.1 Juglans microcarpa x Juglans regia | reverse complement strand
AAATAAAAATAGAAGTTAGATGAAGGAGGCACATGGAAAGCTTTGAAAAAGAAATATATTTAAAAATTATGATATGTTCTTTCATCTTTAATATTTGATCAAATGTAAGATCATTTTCTCTGTTTTCTTTTTCCAAAGAATTAAATTGTCAATGATCATATGTATATAAAGGCTATAAACTATTAAAACCCACTGATTATGAAGAATAGGAACTTCGTTTATAAAGAGGAAGTAATTACCAGTTGAAAAAACTAAGAGAAACACCACAAGGAGGGGGAAAGCTGGAAAGAACTTCATGTTTGCAATGCACAAGCTGGAGAGACACCAGTTGAAAAAAAATGCACGCTTTCGTCTTCTTTATGACACTCTCAGCCTTGATTATATGGGTATTTATAAATACTCAGTGGTAGGGTATTACGATCTGTACTTCCCTTTTTGAAAAAAAAGCTATTAATGCCGAATCTCATTTGGGATATTATTCCATAAGCAAGCCTTTTTTTTATTATTATTCTCTCTATAATCATATCTGTTTGCTTGCAATTGGAGTGTACGTTGCTATTGATCAATTAATTCAGGACTGGTTTTGGGTTTTAACAGATTTGCTCTCTGCTTGAGAAATTAACCATTGACCACACCTGACCCATTTTTCAATTTGTTTTCGCTTTGCAACAGATCTGTCCCATTTACTAATTGAGTTGGGCCAACCATACCTAGTATTTTTATGAGAAATGATATTTATAATTATAAAGTGAGTAAATATTATATACTCATTTTTTTTAAAAAAGTAAGTGAATATGAGAACAGTAATATTAAATACAATTATAAATTGTGCAAACGTCATGCACTCTTTTTAAAAAAGAGTAGAGTCTAATATTCAAAAAAATAATTTTTTTTAAGTTGGTCTATATTTACTCACTTTTTCCAAATGAGCATGTAATACTTGTGCACTTTATAACTACAAATATCATTTTTTATGAAAATCACAATTAAAAAATTTATTTTTTTCATATTGGATTCCACTCTTTTTAAAAAAGAATACACGACGCTTATAAAATTTATGACTGAATCTAACATTACTCTTATTTTGCAACTAAATATAGCTGGGTCAATATTTGTTTCTGGAAAATTACATGGCTCCACTTTTGAGTTACAGTAAATCTTTTACTTTTTTCAAATTTGGCCAACTAGTATTCATCTTCCAAACAATGTTTTGCTCTAAAAATATTCTTAATAGCTACTATTGAATAATTAGGTTGAAGAAAAAAACTAGTTGGGAAACAATAATTTTAAGTATAAATTAAATTATTAAATAATATATGGAGTGTAGTTGAAAAATATAAAATAAATTAATATTAAAATATCTAATATTTAGAATTTTGATACTCATCATTCCCACACATCACACACTATACTTATTTTTTCTTTCATTTATTTTATTTTATTTTTTTAAAATAATTAAGTTCTTCTACTCATCATTCTTATATTACATATTTTATAAGATAAAAAAATTAAAAAATTATGTGTGTTATGTTGTGTAAGAATGATGAGTTTAATTATTTTTTCTATAAATTATTTTATGAAAACAACACTCATTTAAAATAATATTATTTAAAAAATTATATGTACGTAAATTGCATGAAAATTGATAAGATTCTGACAATAAAAACGCTTAAAGTTACAGACACCGGAGGGTTAAGTTATTAAAGTAATATTCATTGCCAGCTCAGAGTCAGATGCTTTGCAACTCAGAGTCAGCTAAGAGGGACGCGGCTTCGCGTCGCCGTCCGCAAATTCAGGCTTCAAGGGACCGCCCATCCCGATTCCCAATTGCACGAGTACTCGTTGTCTTCCTATCCAAGTTTCCATTAAATTCTCTCTCCTTGCCACAACTCCATCGTCCAGACCCTATTGCTTCATTACCTTTTTTTCACTTGTTTTGCTGATTTTCGCAATAAACAGTTGTTAATGGAATTCCTTCTCGGCTTTCTGTGGAATTTCCAAATTTTCTTCCTGATTTGTTCTCTCTTGTCCCAACATTAATTAATGTCACAGCTAGACACAGACAGAAAGCAGCTGGTTGGTGAACTCTGTCAACCGCTCATAGAAAAAAGAAGTAATAACTTCTTTATGCAATTTGTTTGTAAGTAAATGGGAAGAGAAATCACTCAGGACGGTAAGAAAAAATGGAAACCATGTCATCTTCTATTTCATCTCAGCAAAATTTTTACATGTCCGGAAACAAAATCCAAAACCCCAAAAAGAAGAGGAAAAATAAATTGAAAATGGACCAAAATACTCAATAAATCTCTGAGAGGGAGGCCAATAAGAAACCAATTAGCAGCTCACTGGTTGTGACCTTGGGCTTCTGGGGTCTCCTGGGAGTTGGAGATCACTTTATTTTCTTCTGTCCTGGTATCTTCATCTTGATCATCCACTTCCTTTACCGTTCTCTCAAAGTTCTCTGCTTTGTCTCCCTTCTTCTTCTTCTGATCACCCTTCTCGACATTCCCATCCCCACAAGACGCTGCTTTAGCGCGTATAGGGGTGGCCAAGAACGTGGGCTTCTCATCCCCAGCCATGATCACCAAGATCTTGTCCTCGTAAACCTTTGGCACCTTACTCTCGGAATCCCTCGCATCTTTTCCTTCGCCGCCGCTCCCCAAATCCGTCTCGCTGCGCCTTTCTCTCTCAACCAGTTGCCCGGCGAGCCTCCAGTAAGAGCAAGCCAAGATCAATAAAGCTAATGCTATCAGACCCAGCATCGCCGCCAGCCCTCCGAAGAGGTACGGCACAGGAGAGTGCCACACAGATGGTGCTGGTGACATTGATGGAGAAGCTTTTGTTGCTGCGCTTGTGCTGGCAATACTTCTCATATTTCTTTCCTTTTTTTTTTTTAATTAAAATTCCTAATCAAGAAGCTTTGAGGTTAGAGGGAAGTGGGGGCTATAGAACGCGTGCTTGAGATGGAAGAGATGGGTAGGGTTCGTATTTATATATAGCTGGAGCTAGGCAGATCAACCTGCGCATTTATGTGCTTTTGCTTTCCGTTGAAGTCACGGCCGGATTTGACCATGCTAATTCTAATTCAATTAATATTAAAACAATGTAGTTTGGAATATCTTGTCATGCCCATGAGAAAATTAGATGGAATTTACAAAAATGAATACATACATGATACAACACACGCGCACACACAACACGCGGGTGCACAACACGCGGGTGCACAACACCTACACGCATTTTTAATTATTAGGAGTAATATGTTTTAAGATTTTCGTACCAAAAGTTTACTTCAAGAAACTTGAGATTATAATATATATACATATATATATATATATATATTTGAAAAATGAAAAAAGCGAGAGTTGATAGGAAAGTTTAATAACTAAATATTTTAGAGTAATTCTAGAGAGAAACCACTATAGCAGTGTATACTTTACACTCACTACATAGTTACTTTTAGTTCTCTATTTTTTTATTTTAGACTTGAGAAATGTGTAGTCTAGATGATGCCACATCATGTGTGCAAAATGGTTACTTCTAACAGTGACTTCTATCTATATTTATTCAATATTTTATATATGTTGGAATTATATATGTTGTTCTGATCATCCGATTCGTTTAAAACTTGGATACTAGATGATGATCTGCGCATTGCATGTGCCCCTTTGGATGAGTCATGAGACTCATGTAGAGCTCAGATCATGTAAATGATGTATATATGTTGGCCTGAGACTAGTACTGAGAGCGACGTCCCTCTGATCGACTAGCTATAGATGATCTGGTAAACGAAATCAAATCTCGAGAAATTTCGTTTCATTTGGAGCGCCCCTTGTGCTATAGTTCATGATGTGATTCATGATGTTCTAATATTTTCGATTTGTTATCATTAATTGCTGTGCCTAGCTCAGAATATATATTAATATTGCACCTGAAGAATGAATATGATGGTTCACCTAACTACATAAATTAATGAATATGATGTCTAGCTAGCTGATCTATAGGTATTAATCAACATTTAAATGGAAATAAATAGATTGCTAGCTTCTATATGCTGCATGAAAAAAATGAATGAGTTGTCGAGCCATGCATGGGGTCCTGGATCATATAATTAATGACGTCTTTGCAAATTGCACTAAATGGTGGCAGCGCATGCATGTCTACTCTTTCGAGAGAAAAGAGAGCAAGTCATCATATCAATATGCATGTCTACTCTTTTGGTATGATTAGTGCTAGCTAGCTTGAGAATTAAAGCAATTATAAAAAGTAATCCACGATCGAGGTTTAAAGAAAGAGAGGTATTATATATTTTTGTTTGCGATTTCATCATATCTCATGTTGTTAATGGATCGAATAATTGAATATATTATTCCCACCAATACCAGTCCTTATAATATAGAAAGGGTGGATTAATCCAATATGACTTATATAATATCTTGGGCCATGCATGGTGCCCTATAAATTATTAATGTAATTACCTTAGGAAAAAAAATACATACATACATACATACATATATGATATCTTAATTGCGTCAGATTAATGTTTGCTGCATGCTGATCTCCTTTAATTTCAATGCGATCGATCATATGTTGGTACAGTGAAATTAAGCACTAAGCAAACATAAAGTGGCAACAAAGCTAGCTAATGCGATTTTCCCTTATCTTCATCATTTGCTTTGCGATTTTGATTTCATGGTGCATGTCTTTTTATTGCAGCACTAGTACTGACTGGCCCATGCAACCCCATTTTTTCCTTCCTTTTTTAAGTTTAAAAAAAAATCTTTTTAATTAGGAGGACATGAATCCATATGGGTTTGGATATATGGGATAAGATATTTTGATCAAATTTTCAGTTCAATCACTATATGGCCCCCACCAAAATAGATATCAGTTCACATAAGAGAACAATGCTAGATACAGTTGTGAAATGCACAAGTACTGTGCAATCCTTTAAAAAAAATAAGATATATTACTAAAAAATTAATTTTTTTATCATGTGGGTCTCATATTTAATTACTTATTTTTTTTAATAAAATTGTACATCACTTGCGTATTTCACGATTGCAAATATCACTTCTTTTCTTTTGTAATTATTTGACTCTTTAAAAAGGGGACACGAAAGTAGGAGAAAAATTGATCGAACATTAATAGGGCATTTTTCTGCATATAGATATAGTGCACCAGCAACAAAACCCACCACGACGACCCGGTACTTTATGCTAATTTGCAATTGCCACCCTCTCCGCCTGGCCAGCAGGCCCCATTGTTGGCTGCATTTGACCATTGCATGGCCCCTCTTATCTCTATATTGGGAGTTTACGCCTTCAACTACGTAACAGAGATCAGGGTCCAAACCTTGGGGAGAGGTGCGTGCGCACTCGCTGATCAATCTGTGGGTACATTGTCCCATTTATACAAGGCCGGTGATGTGGATCCCCAAACACACTGATGTTCAATTTGGGCAAGTGTGTGTTAATGGGCCCCATGTTCCATAAATGTTTGGCATCAATATGCAGGTATGTAGGTTGAAGGGCGATTCCACCTCCCACTGCGGTAAAATGATGCCATACGCTCTCAATTGTCATCAGTTCACATGCAAAAAATCTTGATTTCATTAGGGGTTCCACAATAAACATGATCAAGGATGCCTTTTGAGAGAGAGAGAGAGAGAGGACTCGAATGAAGTTGTTGTTTTTGATCTTATGCCCTTAATATCGGCATATATAGCTAATAGCATATTCAAGTCATGTGTTGCTTCTTCTATATATCCATCTCTTATCTGATCTCCAGAGTACGAAAGTTCCCATATTACAATCCAGTCAGGGGGTGCAGGAGAGGCGGGCAATATTAGTGCACCTGATCTCCATCTCACACCATATTTTGTGTCGACTTAATTAGTACATAATCCGATTCTAATTGGTACTTAAACTCAATTTTTTAATTTAAAGTTATGATGGGTTGGGTTGCTATACTAGCTAGCTAGCTAGCTAGGTTAGCTAAAATAAGAGATGGAGAAGAATATCGTATCTAATAATGCATCATATTTACTGTTGCGCAACGATATTGTTAAATATATTGATATATAATTTAACACTAACGGTGGTTGTGGATATATAGGGCACTTTGCCACACTTCAATTCTCAAATTTTAATTTAAAGCTCAGCTTTCTAACTACTCTTAGTTAACAAAAAGAGGCGCCAAGTAACAATTAATCTATATGGATAGAATCTTTCGAGTCTCGTTTATTTTCGAATATGAGTTGAATTAAGAATAAAGTTTAAAATTAAATAAAATATTATTAGAATATATTTTTTAATATTATTTTTATTTTAAGATTTAAAAAAGTTAAATTATTTATTTTATTTTATATAAAAATTTGAAAAAGTTATAATCATCAGATGAAATGAGTTGAGACTAATTATGAAAATAAAGGAGACCACCTCTCAAGAAAGAAGAGAGAGAGAGAGAGTCACTTGTTCCCACTCCACCTTCCATCATTTGGTGGATCCATGAGGCAGGGTTCCATTTATTTTTGCTTCTAAATTTAGAGAAAAATCCTATAAATTACATTTTCATCCTTTTTTTTTTATATCACTATAATGAAATCATATTGTTCATCAACTTAAATTTATAGAATGAGAGTCAAGACGGCTAAACCACAAGTGGAATTTTTGCTATGACCTACGGGTTTCCAAACGTGCCAAAAGTCTTTTGGGTCTTTTATTAATTTACCTTCCGCGTATTTTTGCCTTTTCATCTTGTTGGCAATCTTTTTTGCCTTTTGATAATTAAGGTTATCATGAAAGAAAAATGATAAATACACATCATTAACAGCGTAACGTTCATTT
Source organism: Juglans microcarpa x Juglans regia (assembly GCF_004785595.1). Taxonomy (NCBI): domain Eukaryota; kingdom Viridiplantae; phylum Streptophyta; class Magnoliopsida; order Fagales; family Juglandaceae; genus Juglans; species Juglans microcarpa x Juglans regia. Next base: position 449,460 of record NC_054601.1, on the reverse strand, counting down.
GCTCGTTTCTCATTGGTTAATATATACTTTGGATTTGGGCCTTTTTTTTCTTTTCAAGAAACAAAATCTATTTACAAGTAAGGTTATAATCAATCCGATCCGAGATGAGGCGAGCTTTTGGGTTATCAAGTCGAGCTAGACTCAAATAACTTGAGTTCGAGCTTGAGCTGAGAGCTCATCGAGCTGAGTTGAGTTATTTATCGATCTTTGTTTATACTCTTTAATGAGCCTGAACCGAGCCTAGTCGAGTCAAGTTATTACTGGAGTTTTGTTTATACTCATATATATATATATATATATATATATATATATATTGAACTATATACTAACTATTATACATTATAAAATATATACCATAATTAATCACTTAAGTACTCAATTAACTAACATATAATTATGAACTATATCCAATATATAGGTATAAATGACTAGGCATAAGTAATTAGATTACATACTATATATTTAATTATAAAGATAACTATGCTTATGTTATTAAATGTAATATGTATAGAAGCATATATATATATATGTGTGTGTGTGTGTGTAAGAATACTAATATATAGAAATAAATTATATATATTCAATGACTTATGGATGAGCTCTAATCGAGTCGAGCTAACGAGCCGAGTCGGGCATGAACGAGCGAGCCTTAACAGAGTCGAGTCGAGTTTAATCAAGTATGTGTCATTTACTAATCGAACAGATTTCTATTTTCACGATTGAGCTTTTTTTCTTACAAGCCAAGCTTGATTCGAGGTTAATCGGACGAGCAATCGTACGTACTGATGCATTTACAACCCTATTTACAAAGCTCAATCTTTCCATGATACCATAGGGATCAGGCACGGTGAAAAGCGTACCATTTTGGCAACAGAAGATAAAGAAACCGAGAGTATTCAATATCAGAAGCCTTGTATTCATTTCTGAAGCGGGGAAAAGTACAGGGAAAAAAAAAACCACTAATTATAGATGACTCATGTCGATCCATTTGTATAGGAACCAGGAACCCTTTTATATATCTGCACTTTACAATCAGTTGGCCAAAAAAAAAAAAACGAGAGAAAACTATAGGCACTTGTTATGTTTGATTCAAAGATGGAGAAAACCCAGGGTCCAACTTCAGAAACTTTCATCTTCACCGCTCATCACCCATCCATACAAAATGCCAAAGATGTTATTATATATATATATAAAATATTATACATCAGTCACTATTTATTTCGACATCTCACAATTATAGTTTTTTTTTTATAAAGTGTGGATGTGTTTTTCATAAGCGTAGAATAGTGAATAGTGACTAATAAAAATAATTTATATATATATATATGTAAGCATTAATTGCCCATATGCAGGTTATAATTATTTGAGCAATGATACAGTTGCAACCTATTTATATTTTATTTACAACTTATCAATAAAATATTATTTTTTTAATTCAAATTCATCAAATCAAAATTAAAATTAAAATAAATATTTCAAAATAATATTATTTTATTTGAAAGTGGTAGAAATGTAAGATTTTGTAACTCTATCATTTTTCTAATTATTTTCTCTCTCACATTAACCATTAGTGCATAAAAAATAAAAAAAATTTAATTATAAGTGATTTTATGTACTAATATGTACACTCATTCAATATGATTGGTCAAAAAATAAATTTTAGTAAAATCAGTACTAATTTAAATTTAAAATATAAAAATAATAATATTAATACGTAAATTAATACATAAACTTATTTATATATAGTAAAACTCAAACAAGCAGCCTTTCTCAGTGCATTGAGAAATGAATGAGCTTTTACGAATTAAATTGGGCCTGTTATTGCCTCCAAAGTCCAAAGCCAAAATGAATCGAAGGAGCGCCCAACCCGTCTGACATCCAATAGGAATAGCTCAGATAAAGCTCTATAACAGCAGTCAACCATGTCAGTCCTCACACTTCTTTCTTAGTTCACTTCTCCCTTTCCCCAAGAAATATTTTGCAACTAACAACGTTATCGAACGGATCGCCCTTGGGAAAGCGACCGAGCTGCTTGGTTTTCCCTTGCGTAGTCGCAAACTCTCAGAATTCAAGGCAGAGAAGGCATGGGACAACATCAGGTATATAGAACATGAACATCCTCGATCGTATCCTTCAAATTCAAGAAAACAATCACTCGGATTTTTTATTTTCACTTTCTTATTGATTCTTTCTTTATCTCTTTAAAAACAAGAATATTTCGTTTAGTCTGCTACGCTGTACTTCGTTTGTTTAGATTAGAAGAAATTAACGACGAATTATCAAGTATTGGGTTCAGTGTCTGTAGACTGTAGGGTGGCTGAACTAGAGCCTTAACCGAGGGTCCGAGCCTTGTCTCCTTTGAAGGGCTGAACAAAATTCAAGCCGCTGTGGGGGGCAAATTTTTATATGAATTATGTCAGAATTGCTTGATGAATATGAAAATGATGCCGTTTGAATTAATAGAAGCCTAAGAAATGTTTAGCAACATTGAAGGATGATTATAAAAGGTTTGATTTTCATAAAATCTGTTTCTCTGCACAAAATGTTTACAATTTGCGGGTAGCTAAGATTTTCAAAGTCCACCGCTTTTACTTTTTAACTGTTTCCTTGTAACTTTGTTCTCAGACTAAGCCCTGCAATTCCGATTAGAAAATACTTCCCTTTTTTCCTCTTGAAGATGATTTAGAGTAGGTGAACGTCTTTGCCTTTCTGGTTTCTTGGATTATAAGGAGAGGTTAGGAAGTGAGTTGAGATGAGATAAAAGTTGAAATTTAAATAAAATGTTGTTAGAATATTATTTTTGTTTTAAGATTTGAAAAAGTTGAATTGTTTATTGTATTTTGTATGAAAGTTTGTGAAAGTTATAATGATTAAATGAGATGAGATGAGTTGGGATGAGTTTTGAATCCAAACCTCAGTTTTTATTACATAATAGTTTCCATTACAAACCACTCTTGCAAACGAAGCTTTTTGTTACTACTTCTTGTTTCTAATTTTTTTAATCACTATATCTGTTTCTTTATGAATCGGTATTGATATGTCAACTGAACGGGACACTTCAAGATAATGGAAACCAGGAAAACCCCACACCTGTGCACGGCCTCTACAGTTGGCATAACATTCCATCATTCCTTATCTAATGTATGCACTCTTATTTTTAGGGTTAGAGCAGGAGAGGGGCTTCGCAAAAGAAGGCTAAATCTGGTGCCACTTGAGGTTTATTCAAACTAAATTAATATTGAGGATTCCTCAATGAATACTTGTCACAAAGAAGTGAAAAAAGGTAAGGTATCCTTGTCACCTCAAGCATTCTAAATCTCATGTAATAGTAGCTATGCGATGATGACTGAATATCCTAACTCGGTGTATGCTACCAGAATTTTGTTTGCCAGAAAATTCTTTGACCCAATCAAATTTACTTAATATTCTTGCATTGGTGTGTTTATCATGTACGTACTAAATGAGGGTGCTTTTGGCATGTGACTTCTTATCTTTTCTTTTTATGACAACCACATCCACTTTGTTGATTATGTTATGTATGCGATTGCTATTCTCGATTCTTTTCTCTATTATGACTGTAGATGTCTTGGCTTTAACCTGTGGAAAGGAATACAGTAGGTCATATGAAATTATTACTAAACCCCTAAGGATTGGCTCCCGTGGTAAAGGCCTTGATCTTGGTGGCATGCTTCCTCTAGGTCTAAGGTTTGAATTCTTTTGGGTGCAAACAATTTCTAGGGGCTCGAGGGGGAAACTTTCCATTGAATTACCCAAGGTGCACTTGCAGGAAACTCCTTGTCGAGGGCCTGTGTACCCCTGGGATTAATCAAGACTTTGTTCTCGAACACCCAGTGTCAATAAAAAAAAAATTATTACTGGATAGACTATTAACACCTATTGACTATTTGTTGTAGATTAGTTCAAAGATTTACCCACTAATAAGAAAAGTGAATGGGCACACTTTCCAAACTGAAAACAATAAAGTTATCATTTGATTTCACTTGTATATGGGCTTCAACATTTGCCTTGTATGCGTCTGCTGCATGTTATATTTGTGACAGTACATTGCATACAGGCAAGGACATTGAACGGTACCCCCAAGAAACAAGATTGTAGTTTTCTGTCTTTGTGAGGTTTTTCGATCTTTGAAATATTGGATGCAAATTGGCATCATCATTCCTCTGTCTTTCTAATTCACTTTCCAATGTTATAATATTTTAATGCTTTTGGTTCATTCAATCTAATCTTCTGAAAAGTTAAGGTACTGATAGTGTATGTGAATCCCCCTCCCCCCGGTCTCGTGTTTTGACGATAAATTAAGAAGGCACGATGGCCAAATCAACAGGCAACAAGAATGCAAAGTTGTTGAGATTGGTGGAGGAGAGAGCATTTTCAATGGAAAAGAAAAAGAACCAACGCGGGGCTCTAGTCCCTTACGTTCCCCAAGATTGCATCTCCAACATTCTTGTTCGACTTCCTCTCGACTATCTTCAGAAGTCAAGGTTTGTTTGTAAGCCATGGTATACCATAATCAATAGCCCCTTATTTATCGATGCTCATCTCCGTCGATCTGAGTCTGTTTTGATTTTTCTATCGTCAATTAAAAGAGAGAGTCTCTACCCTTTTCCTATGGAATCAATCCCACCAGAGAAACCAAATACCATTTCAGTTGAAGAGAAATGCCTTCAGACAGAATGCGCCCCTGCTTTTGGGCTGCTAAACATCAGCCCCAATTTAAAGTCTTATATCCAGTGCTTGGAAATTAAGGGTGGAAAGAGCAAAATCAGAGAATATAATATAAGTTGCTTGGGCAGTATTAGGGCTACTTGCAATGGCCTAATCTTGCTTGATAACAAACTGAAGAAAGGACTAATAGTAATGAATCCTGTGACCAGGAAGTTGACTGCACTTCCTTTGGGTACTTTATTTTCTCCTCACAATGAATCTTATGGCATCGCCTTAAACAGTGCAACTGGTGAATATAAAGTGATACACTTGTTTCGAGATGAGTTGGGTTTCATCGGTTGTGAAATCTTAAATCTTGGTACAAAATTATGGAGAGGGGCAAATGGACCTTCTTTTGGACATGTTAGCTGGTTTGGCTACAAGCCTGTTTCAGCAATTGGAGCTTTGCACTGGGTTCCTCATGTTGATCGTAGTGATTACATAGTGTCTATGGATGTGAAAGAGGAAAAGTTTCATACAACGCCACTCCCAAAAAGTTGCAGAACTCATGATAGGGTTGTCGAGATGGGTGGTTTCTTAAGTTTTGTCACTCATGAAGGAGTGAAGCAAATAGACATTTGGGTCTTGAAGGGCTTAAGCGAATCTTGGACAAAGCAATATTGTATCACAAGGGGTTGTAAAATGGATATGGTTCCTCTTTTCAGTTTAAGGATTAAAGGGGATATGATTTTCAAGAGGGACAAAGATGGATCACTTTATGCCTATGACTTCCAGCTCCAAGTGATGGCAAAAATTGAGATGGAAAATGGATGTTTTCCATTGTCATGTTTATTCCTACCTCATGTCAATAGCCTTGTTTCTTGGTCTAGCCTGAAGAGAGGCCAGGATGCATGCGATTGATCTGTTCCTTCATTGGGTTCAAATCAGCAAATTTATGGTATGTATTCCATATAATCACTATATATAGGATACATCTCCACTCTTTTTGTAGACATTTGTTTTCATGTTTTTGCGATTACCATGATCTTATGCGTGTATATACGCTTGAAAAGTATGATATCAACGAAGGTAGGTGTAGATAGTTTCTTTCTTATACATGGATGTTCTTTTTTCTTCTTCTTTTATTTTTCCGCATGATCCCTGGCCCGATACCTTCTTTTTTCCTCCATTTTATTTCCATGACTTACACGAAGCTATAGCACTATCTAGTATGGATTGTGGGATAACTGGATTCTTCAGTAGGCTTATGGTTTCAATTCCTGGGAAACGCGCCAATCATGGCTTGGTTTCATTTAGTTTAATGAGAGTATCAGAATAAGGAACCCTCCTCGTATGTTTTAGTGATAAACAGCACAGGGCGATGTAAACAGCATTGCTTGGTTTGAAATTATTGAAACTGTGGAGTTGCAGAGACCCATTTCGCCTCTTTAGTACCTTTTTCTTTTTGGGTGTGTGAAATGGAGATTCAATAAAGCAGGAGTAGCAGCAGAAATAATACAAAGAGAGAGTCCTGGAACATAATGTGATAATTCCAGAGTCCAGACAGTAAAACATACTGGATACCATCTTCCTCATCCTAATAAGAAACAAGAAATAGTTAAAATGAACATAGGTAGTGCAGTATCTTCCTTCAACGACCCCCAATAACGTATTCTTTCGATCTGTCTGCCCGTCCTCTTGTTCTTCTTTTTTCCTTGTTCAAGTGTGACCCACCCAAGAATTAAGCTCATTCAAATGTAGCCATTCCGGGCTTTGGGGGATTAACAAGAAAAATATCAAGCAGTTGGTCAATGGTTGTGTACTTGTAATCTGAATAGAGACTCGAGGCTTCGATGTCTTCCTCGCCTAGTTCATAGTTCATCAGGTCGCCATTTATAAATATGCTGTGAAGGATAGACACCGGAATGTCCTGTGGAGGTGGTACGGCTGCAACAACCATGAAAATTTAAGAAAAATAATTCTATTTGCAAGTTTTTCTTACGCTTAGTATACACCATTGAAGTGGTCCTGCAATGACAAAAAAGCACTGTCGATCTTTTCCATGGTTCTTTTTGGCTCTTCATGAAAGATTGTTGGTAAGCCTACCATAAGACTGACAAGAAAGTCCCAGGCGCACCTGAAGAGTTCTAACTAACCACCCCTATAAACTTGGTTGGCCTGCTTCTTCTCTGCCCTATCAAAGACTTGCAAGCAACCTTGCCTATTCATCATTTTTTCAGGAAAGGGAATATAGCCCAGTGAGGCCTCGCCGTAACATTACCCGGCTCCAACTACTGATGAATGAGTCAATGAGTGAAGTACGATTTGAGGAGTAAGGTGAGTACGTACGATCAGTAAGTGTAAGTGTCTCCGTTGACTCCACACACAACTAAGGCAAATGAAGTACAGTAGTTCGCAACAAGCTAAGCTAATCCTCCAATCGAGCAGTCTAGCCAACCGTTGCTTGCGTGTGGGGGGAGGGGGGTTTGTATGTCTATCATTTCTCAAAAATAATTTTGTTTTACATTTAAAATGATATAGAGAATCTTGAAGTGTAGAGTTTCATACATACATACCCTTAGAAAGCTTCACTATTTCTTCCTCCGGAATTTGAACCCTATTAAAACTCCGACCAGTCTTCTTCTCCCAAAGTGAAATCAATTCGAGCTGCGAAATGATGTTTTTCTGGGGTCGATAAATGACAAGACGGTTGCATGCTCTTGGATCATTAGCCACTTTGATTGTATATACAGCGATATCTTCTTCGTAATTCAGCACAGCTGAACATAACATTAGAAAATTGCATAAAACAAAGAAGACGTGTACTGTTTCAAAATGTTTGAAAAAATGAAAGTTTAGGATACTTTTGGTTATCAAATTCATCTCAACTCATCTCAATTCATCATTATAATTTTTTCAAATTTTAAAATAATAATAATATTAAAAAATAATATTTTAACAATATTTTATCATCTCAATTCAACATCTAAAAGTAACCTTATTAAAGGGCGTGTACATGTAATATACCTTTTGCTTGGCCAGTTCCATATACGACAATATCATCTCCTTTCTCATGTGGATGAAGCAAGACATTAACAAAGTATGCACCAAAGCAATTTGCAGACACAAATGTGTAAGGAATCCCAGCTGCCTCTATGACCCTCCTGATCTTTCGCTTTTTATCCAGGAAAGCTTCAAAAGGTGGTAGAGGGGATATCCTATCTTCTTCACATCCAAAATCTGACGGAAGGAACCTCTAGGGAAATGGGAATGCATTCATTCAACAGAACGTTCAAGATTATCTTCAATAAAAGTTTATTTATTTATTGATGGAATGGTTACCTTGATATTACCAGCAACTTTGATGGCATCTATGATTTTGAGTTGGTCAAGAACTTGAGGGTATGCCAGTGCAGATATCACAATGTCCACTTCCCGAAGTATCGATACAATCTTATCGAGCTCGTTCAGCTCTCCCTGCATGTCGACTCAGTTTAACCTCATCATGTTTCGGGCGTTAACAACTTGTTACCACTAATTTGCATATATGTTTAGATAATTTCTACGTACCCAAAGCCCCAGTACGTCTGTGTGTGACAGTGACAGTGACAGTGAGTGAGTGAGTGAGAGAGAGAGAGAGAGAGAGAGAGAGTGCGAACTTGGAAAAAGACGGCGCCCATGGACTGCAACTCATTGCGGCTGTGAATATTGGAAGGAGGGGTATTGGGGGAGATGGGACGAGCATAAACATAAGTTGGATGGCCTAAGAGGATGCTTGCCTTCACCATGTACTTCCCTATGTAACCCGTTCCCCCAAATATCAAGATTTTGCTCTTCATCATGATCTCTTTCTCCATTGCTATGAGCTCGATCTCTGATATGTTCTTCTACTGATTCTTCTCCTTCTTCCTTCTTGTTGAGTTACAGCATTGGGGTTGGTGCCATATGTAATATTTATAACACTAGCACATGATCAGACAGCTCTTTTTATCTCCTTTTTTAATAAATAAAAATAATAGAAAAATTTTATTTATAATTTTTATTAAGGGACGGTATGTACAAATTCTTTATTAAATAAAAAAAATTATTTTAAAAAAAATATTTTTATAATTTTAAAAAATTTTAAAAATAAAATTATATAAACTTGCGTTACAATCTTCAAATCTTTGTACGTAATATTCTTTAAAATAATAACAAAATGTACGTCTCATGTCAGATTTTTTAAAGACGATAAAGACATTAATGTGGGTGATTAGTGTAGAATGTTGCGAGCATGGAAAATATATATATATATTGCTTAATTCATGATTATTTTGTTTATTCTTTCCAAACAAGACAACCATGGTTTTACTTTTTGAAGGCATTTGCGAGAATCGGGCTTTAACTGCTGCCCTTTACTGCATGCATGTTGGATTATTTTTATATTATTTCATATTTTTGTCTCCGATTTCTCTAAAAATTAAGAATTTTCTAAATTAAGTCGCTAATAACTACACTAGTGGAAGAAGATTTGCATGGATAGTAAAGTTAGAAAAGAAAAATAAAAAATGGAGAAGAATGTCCATTAGTTTGGTGAGAGATATATCTAGATCGTGTGGCTGGTAGTGGCCAATATCTCTTATCTCTTATATCTTAAAAGCCGCTATAACGTTTGAACATGAATTAATAGTACTTTTTGTTTGATACTTTTATTTCATTTATGCCCCTGTGTGGTTTGTTGTTGTTACGATATTTTATCCCTCGTTATTGTATTTTACTTTTCGATTGTGCCCTTCTGTGAGCAACTGTTGTTTTCTGGGTCCCTGTCGTGTAATGATTGATCCACTTCTCCCATCTCTTACGTTTACGTTTTTACCCCTATATTTTCTTCCAAATTCCCCCTTCTTTTTTAGTTATTTTTCCTTTTTATCCCTACTTTTTTATATTCTATTCATGCATTTATGATTTTATCCCTATATTTTATTTGTTTACCCTTTTTGACCATATGTTTGTTTTTGTTTTATTTGTAATTTTACGATTTTGCCCCTTAGTTCCATGAACACTAAATTCACACCGACACATTGTGTTTGAATTTCTTTAACTCTAAGGAAAAAACTCGTATCCACAGAGATGAAAGCAACGCAGATAAAAAATAATAATTCAAATTTCTATAAATTTACAGTCGGATTGGTACCAAAAAAAATCAAAATATGTTCAAATTTGTAAGGATTCATAAACGAATTCATACCCATATGATAGAACCAAAACAAATCTGTTCAGATTTGTAACCATTCATAAAGGAAATTTCTAACAAAGAAGTGTAGAGAGAGATGGAGGAAACCAACACAGATCCAAAGAAAATCCCTTCAAATTTATATAAATTCACTAAATTAATCATACCCATTTAGACTAAAAGAAATAAAATGTAAAAACAAGATGTAATGCATGTAGATGTAAATACAAAAACAAGAACATTTACAAAAATTCTTCATATGTTAAAGAACGTTACACCCAGATTTAAAACAATTTGTAAAGTAGAAAATTTCTAAAAAATTTCAGCTTTCCCATGAGGCACAATCGTGTTTTTCACAGCTAAATTCAAAGACAATTTGTACAAAATCAAACCTTGCTTTGCAAAAATAGAACATAAAACTTGTACATCTAACCAATAGATTAAATTTCTCAGATTTAAAGTAAAACGTGAAGCATAACCATGTTCTTCATGGTTAAATCCGAAATGAATTTCTACAAAATCAAACCTTGCTTTGCAAAAATAGAATGTAAAACTTGTGCATCAACCAATAGACTAAAATTTCTCAGATCTAAAGTAAAACATGAAGCATAGCCGTGTTCTTCACAGTTAAATCCGAAACGAATTTCTATAAAATAAAACCTTGGTTTGCAAAAACAAAAATTAAAACGTGTAAATCTAAAAAATAGAGTAAAATTTCTCAAATATAAAGTAAAACGTTTAGATCTGTTGAAGTTTGTAAAGATTAAAAGAGAGAGAAATGGAAGAAGACACTCGAATATGGATGTTTGGAGAGAGTTTTGAGAGAATAATGGGGTGTCGGTGCTGAGAACGAAAAAAATAGAAGAGAAAAAAACCATAGATTTTTTACTTTTTAACCAGCGTCGTATGGGGGGGTTGAGGTGGGAAGGGTTGTGCTTTAGATGTGAAAATTAGGTAGTGTTAAAAATAATTTTGGACCTAACTATTACCTTATAGTGTGATAACTTTTTTTCTAAATTAATATACCAATTGCCCATAAAATTGTAATAAGAAAATAAAATCTTCAAAAAATAAATTTTAGTTCTTTTTTATAGAAGGGGAACATATGAGAAGAGAAGAAAGAAAAATATAGTGTTCTCATTTCCTACAGCCAAAACACTGTCGTTTAGGTAGCTTACACGGATTGGGCTTTGAATTTTATTTCCCAGACTTTAGATACGAAAATATATTATTTCAAAAAATAACTCATTTACAAATTATGTCACAAATGATCTAAACTATTTTTTTTCATCTTATTTGATACTATTTGTTTATAAAATTTTTACGAAGATAAAATATTTCCTAATACGTTAGATTATAGTTTATATTATAAAATTCATAAATAAACAAAATAAAATATCTTCATATTTTCAATATATGTTATGTCACTATCAATATTTATAACCATAAATAAATTTTAAATTATATATTATTGATCATCATACGAGACTTCTACAAGTCAATTATGCGTAGATAAATATATAGTTAAATAGCAAGATGGTTTTAGGAATTTGTTGGGTGATAGTTTAAATGTTTCTAACATTGGATTGTTTTGGGAATGATGCTAGATAAGGCGTGATACTTTTTATGAATATTTAGCTATTAAATGTAATGACTACTAATTTTGGTATATATTTTTGGATTTGTTAGAATGTATTATTTTCAGTGCATAACATTCTAGGATTTTAAATGATAGAATTTAGTTTTTATTTTAGAAGATAAAATTATTATTTCCTCCTATATGTGTAAACTTAATTAGTTTGTTGCATTTGGATGTCACAATTTGGTTCTTTTGAATGCTAATAATTGTTTTTCAATTAAAGACTTTGGTACTCATATATATTTTAGAAAAAATATATTTATAAATGCTACTGAAATAAACCAATTTCAGATTTATATACTAAATATTTATGGTACGCTATGTTATCTTATTTTCAACACATTTTATTTATTATTTATAGATGTTATTTTCAGGATTTTTTCCATTAACTAGTATGTACATATATGTATATATTTCACACACGTGATGCTGCTGGCAGCTGCGCCTGCACCCACACGTGACTCTGTTCTGTTTTCTTTATTTTGCTTCCATTTGTATTGTAACTATTGTTAAATAAAAGAAATGCACACTTTCTACGCTTGGAATCCGATGCTACTTATATCTAATTTCTCATGTGTCAGCCGACACATCCCTGTAAATTTACAGGACGTGGAAACCGATGGAAATTTACAGGGATGGATGGATAGATGTGGTTCAACCAAAGGATCCCTCCTGCAAGTCTGCACTCTGATATGAAAAGTAAACAGCTACGGTCCAATATTTCTAGTAACTTTTGGTGACAATATTTTAATCTAAAAGTTATGTTCACACGAAAAGAGAACAGAGAGAGAGAGAGAGAGGAGAGAGCCCAACACATGATGATATTATATTTCTTTATAGGGGATAGACAGATTCATCCTCGAAGTTCAGACATCCTCGAAGTTCTGCCATTGCTCTTTGTTTAATAATCAATTGAGTTAAACAACATTGATTAGAAAAAGAAAAAAAAAAAAGATGAGTTAAACAACACATTCTACACGTTGAATCCAATACAATACAATAATTTATATGTTCAAATCCTGCGGAACTTGTTTTGTTTATTTAATAAAATAAATAAAATATCGATTATCATTTTTTTGTTGGGCCGATTAGACGACACGTTCTGAATACACCGTATGGAATCCTAACAAAACATGTGTGTAATATGTTCTAAGTTAAACGCTTTGGAACAACCCAACTGGTAACGAGAGAAAAACAGCCATCCAATAACACAAAAACACGTTAGAAAGTTGGGAAAATACACAAATCCACACATGATTAATACCCACAAATGAAAAGAACACATTTTCCCCCACTTCAAAAAGAGATCGAACCCGTGCCTTCCCTACCAAAACCCTTTCCCCACTTCACAACATCGTGAATGACGGTAGAAAAAGAGACGGTGGCGAACAAAGCAAAAGAGATGGAGGGAACGTTTAAGCAAGCAAAGAAACAAGTCGTATCATTGGCCTGTTTTTGGCTTCTTCTTTTTTTACCCAAAATATCAACCCAAGTCCTAACGACACCCAACCCACCCAGATAATCTAATTGAGATGTGATTGTGATATGCCCAACCAAACTAAAATCATGTTTTTATTAGTTTGAATTCAGTTGATTTACACCATTTGGGATATTGAGAAAAATGGTTTTCAGAATCCAAGTGGTGAGGGATGAGAGAGAGATGTCAGAGGCATAAACTGATTTACACCATTAGGAGTCGAGATCCCACAGTTGCCGTCCGTTGAGTTGCTGTGAGTTTTTCTCTGTGATGGAGGCACGGGAGGGTTGGACTGTGATGAGTTGATCAAGTGTAGGCAACTCTACAATATATACAATAGAAGGCTAACGTGGAGGCCTGCTATTGGAGGGCTATTTATTGAGTAACAATAGTCGGACCGGCTTCCAGGTTTTCTCCATGTTGTAATTATGAAAACGGAAATCACATCAAAGATAGAGAAAGCCAGCCTACGTCTCAAGCATGTGCACATGCAGTGTCGGCCTTTTCCCACACCCCGTTTTACTCTTTCATGTTTACTATCATTCACGTGAAAAACACACATGATGAATATCAATTAGCTTATATTAACGCAGTCCCATCGTTTTTTATTGATTTAATGATGAAAAATACATTCTGAAAGCGAGGGAGGGAGGGAGGGAGATCATCAAATCCATTAAAAAAATAAATAAATACTATTTAGTTGGTTTCCTTTTGAGCTAAAAGCCCTTGAATAGGTTCATTAAGCGAGTCATGGAGCTCACACGGCCTGGTGGTCCATGGACATAGGAGATTATTCTTAACTTGGGCTCCAGCAACTATCATATATCACCCATAAGTAACATGTATATATTGAAGCCTAATAACGAGTTATCTACAACAACAGCATAATCTTCAATCACCTGGGTTATAAAAGAAGAAAAAGGGGGTGGGTGGGGGCTGTGGTGTTTTGATTTCTAGGCAAACTCTTCAATTTTTTTAAAGAGCTCCCAACCAATCATTTACTTATTCTCTCTTTCTTTATGTGTTTTCTTATTGCCACTAGGTGTTTGGAACAAAAGTTCCAAATAAGAATTTTATGCAAGTTCACCTGAGTTAATTGAAGGGAAAATTCCTGCTCCACCCCTAAAACATTGTTTGCATCTGAATTCAAACCTTCAACTTAGAGGGAGTATACCACCAAGATAAAAGTTCTTACTACTTGAGCCAACCCTCAGGGTTAAAAAACAAACAATCATTTCTTTAAAATCCCTGACAACGAATTACTGGATTTAACTTGCAGTATCACTTGAATGCGAAGCATGTCCACGAATATATCAACAGCAATTCATCCGTGTCAATGGTTACTAGTTATAACTTTAAAGCGGTGGGATAAGGGTTTTTTAGAATAAGAATTTATTCAAACTAAAAAATAGGTGCAATCCAAGTTCACAGGAAGGGTATAATAAGTCATCAAGAACAACATTCCAGACAAAAAGCCCAACTAATATGAAGAAGAAGAGGTGTTACAAAGAAGAGTAGACTTTTTTTCTGCAGAACTTCAGCTTTGGTTGATTTCAGTGCTTGGAGCCACAAGTTCTAATAAAGTTGTTCTCTGAACATGATCACCATCTGAGTTCTTCATGGTCGGGGAGGGAACCTTACACAAATCGATTCCTTCAAACCTTGGCAAAGCGACTGCAGAACTAGAAGTTAAACGAAAACGAATGAAACAACCGATATACAGAGACCAGCTTAATGTGTAGAAAACAAAAATAAATTGCAATTGAGATTTCGACAAATGCCGGGAGAGGTTAAGGCCCCGTTTGGTTTCACAAACCATCTTATCTCAATATCCAAATACCATTCAAACACAAACACGTTTCAATTTCAAATTTTCAACTTTTTCATCTCATCATTACTTAATTATTGCAACATTCCCAAACTTCCAAACAAAACACAAAAAATAATTCAACCTTTTCAAATCCCAAAATAAAAATTATATTAAAAACTTATATTATAATAATATTTTAATTTTATAATATTTTTATGCAACTTTTTCTCTCCTTTTCCAAAACCTCATAAAACATCTTAACTCAAACCATTTCACTACTATTCACAAACTATCTCACTATTATTCACATATTTCTCATCTCATCTCATCTCATCTCATTTATGTAACCAAATGAGACCTAAGTCTATCAAAAAAAGATATAGACTTTTGTCTCCTATATTCTCACAAACAAAATCCTCCTCTAAATACTAGCCACTCGGCTCACTCCAGTTATATATGCGATGGAATTGTTAGGTTGTCACCTAGTGACTAGTGACAGTATCCCACATTTCCTCGCATCTTAGCACCAGAAAAGTGGCAGGTGATTCCCATGTTAATACAGTAATTTACATGCTGAAAAACTATTTCAGATACAAGTTTCCTATTGAAGAGAAGTTGATCTTATTGTTGGCTTGGTTCCCAGTTGAAGCTGTCACGATCCATGAATGCCCTAGCCTAATCTGCATAATACCCCAAAAGGACCAGTCACGGTAATCACTTATACAACCCAGATCGATGTGGGACGCGGAATATGCCCACCCGATAAAGACTTCATTGCGTTTGGATGGTAAGACTAAGATAGTCTTACCATCCAAACGCAATGAAGTCTTTATCGATACCCGACATGCATGCACTTGTCATCATGATATTCTATTTTTCTTTGATCTGCTTTAGTAATACTCTTAATTACTCAGGCAAAAAAAAAACACCATGACTTATTATTACCTTCAAGAAAAGCTTATCAAGATCATCATGTCCATATATATATATATATATATATATATTATATCTGTCACAATATAATTTCAAGCATTCACGTTATCGCACAATAGTACTGGCCGGTTTCAACCGTCCAATGCTTGATGGCTATGCATCTGTACATATTGCCAAAATCTAGTAGGCTGTGGTCATCAAACTTATATGTGCATGGGATCCATATATATAATGTCGTAGCTAGAACTAGAAGGATATCGTTGCACTACAGGGATTGAAAATGGTTCTCTTCCATCTGCTACACATCGAACATATTTTCGGATTCATAAGTTATAACAAAATGAGTGTTGCTACATAGACACCGCGTACTTATATTTATGTTTAAGAAGATGACAATACTACAATTTTATTGATTAGCACTTACTTATGATGGAGGAGTACGTACATTATACAAAGAGGAGCAATGGGATTACAAAAATCCTAAAACCAAGCTCCTATAAAAAAACATTATTTTTAATAAAACCTAGATACAATTGAGAACGAAAGAAAATAAAATTAATAACGCAACGTGGGAGTTCCTGAACGATCTAAATAAAAGATATTAATAATGTGTTTAGGTAATTCATAAATGGAGGAAAAACTTATATATATCTACAAGAAAAACGGGCTTTTGTTATCAATTTATTGCAACTATCACAAAAGAAATTTTTTCTTTGCCCCTGAGATTCTTAGAACATAATCTACCAGAGCCAAATCTAACAAATTTCCGCAAAGACGTTTCCAAACTGGAACCAATGTAAGCTGTGGAAAATAAAATCAATCATAATACTCTCATACAGAAAATTATTTGAAAATTATCCGTTCTTAAAGAAAAATAGAGGAAATGAATAAACAAATTAATTAAAAAAACAACTACAATGAGATAACGAAATTAAATCAACATTAGAATCTGGTTCTTCAACTTAAATCTAGATTTCCAGATGAATCCTCTAACCAAATTAAACCCTACTTCGAATTCTTCTATAAAACCCCAAAATAAACAAAAGAAAAAAAATCGAGAATTGCGAAGATTTTTAGGAAATCGTAGACTTACAAAGCGATCAGTGATCCTGCGAACAACAGGCGTGGTCTTCGTTTAAGGGTTCGTCGTCGTCTTGGTCGCTGTCGTCGTCGTCGAAGGGCTTCTGCTTGTGGAAGATGCAGCACTTCTTGGAGCTCTTCTTCTGCATGAACTCGTTGTCCACGGTGCCCTCCTTCCAAGTTACCTTCTTCTTCTTGCGATTCAGGCGGAGGACGAGAGTTTGCGGCTGTTGCTGTTGTTGCTGGTGTTCTTGGGGCTGAGAGGAGGGGGAGGGGGAGGCGGTGGGGTTTTCTAGGGTGACGGTGACGGTAGGAGATGGAGATGGTATTTGCCGGGCGGTGGCTCTCATGGATCTCGCCATGGGTTGGATTAAACGGGCTTGCGTTCAGGAAAATAGGGAGGGAGGATTGAGGAGGGGCTATTGTTTACTTTTTTGCTAAACGAGGAGGAGGTGGAAGGAAGATACCGCCGCTTGATTCGGTGTTTGGATTGGATCCCTTTTGTAAGAAAAATTCATTTCTATAGCATATATATTCTTCATTTTTATCTTTTTTATTTAAATACAAACATATTTATATATATATATATAAATAATAAATAATAAATAACATTTCTTTAAAAAAAATAGGCATATGTCCCTAGCTGCTCTTGTATTTTATTATTTTTTCTAAAATCAGAAATTCACTCACATTTATATTTAAAAAAGAGTTACTCTATATATAATTTCTATTTGAAAACTGTTCATCCAAACTCATTTAATTATGTTTAAAAAAATTTTAAAATTAAAATAATATTCATTTTAAAATGATATTTCTTCTCCTTTTACTCTCATTCTTTAATGGGATTGTATACGTAATTCTCACTTAAGATTGTAAATAAAATTTCTCTTTTAAAAAAATCAAATTTTATAATTTTTCAATCATAACACATATGCCATATCTTTATAAATTTCAATTTGAATTTGGCCTTCTCAAGGAAATGTGGATGTTTTGCAACGAAACTTGAGGAGAAGTATGTTGGACTTTCGATCAAATTATTTACTAATAAAACAACAAGGTCCAATTTGCCTTTGGCTTTCTCAAGGAAATGTGGATGTTTTGCAACGAAACTTGAGGAGAAGTATGTTGGACTTTCGATCAAATTATTTTCTAATAAAACAACAAAGTCCAATTTGCCAAGGCTTCCAATTTCAGGACCACCAGTCAATTACTCGATTACCCCATCCCCCCTCTCCCGCGGTGCGTGTTTAATAGCGACATCTCCTCAAATTTATTAAAATCTATACTTGTGGCGAAAAAATACAATGGTAATACAATAAAACTCACTTATAACCAATAAAACAAATTATTTAACTTTCCTAAGGTAAAGGAAACCTTCCTTATCTAGTCTAATAATTCCTTTCAGTAACGTAGGGATATCTAAGTAAGATCTCCACACGTCATTTTGACCCTTAGCTTCCAAACGAGACAAATTATCCGTCGCTACATTTATTTCTTTATAAACGTGCTTGGTTAAGTAATTGATTCCTTCAAGTCTTTCTAGAATTTCTTTCCAATAATTCTCAAGTACCGTAATCCACACCCCTTAGTTTTTACCCGTTGGATGACAAGTAGTGAGTCCATCTCAATTTCCACATCTGTTATACCCAAAGAGCACACATGTCGAAGGCCATAAAGTAATCCCATAACCTCATCCACATTATTCAAACTATTGCCTGTAGCATACGCAAATTCACACACCAGGTCACCTCGATCATTTCTCACTATGCCACCAGCAACCAAGGGCCCCGGATTTCCCATTGAGCTCCAATTTACATTCAGTTTAAATCATCCCGATTTCCCTTGGTCTATCCAACAATAATAGAAAAGGCTAAGGACCAATCCTTTGATCCTAAATCCAAATCTCTTTAATTATTTTTATTAATATTTTACTAATTATAATGAAGTAATTATTGAAATTTCCTACTCAATTGATATATCTTACTACTTACGAAAAATATATCTCTTCTATCATATAAGTGGCTATTTAATGCCATTAAACGGAAATTATTGTTTTCCGTTAATTTTCTGTTAAATCAACGCTAAGTCATTACTGCAACTTTGGGAGCAGTTATTTTCTTATCCTTTAGAGCACCAGCATTTGACTCATCAAACGAGTCAAATCTTCAAAATTTGATAATTTTAGTTTTAAAATCTTAGTATTGGATTCACCATATGCTCAAATGTCAAGCTTTTAACTGCAGTACATTTTCTTTCATCTTCAAATTTAAAGACTTACTATTCACACTCTATAACTATTATTTTATTTATTTAAATTATTGTTTTCCAATTTTGAACCACAATACATTTAAGTTGAGAAATAATAATTTAAGTATCAAATTAAATTATTAATTAACATATAGTTAGTGTAATTATAAAATATGAAAAAAATAAATTAAAAAGATTATTATTAACAAAATAATATAATATTATTATTTTGATGAATCCAATAGCTAATCCAATGTGAGGTTATGATAGAGATGTTTTGGATTTATAAAAACATGTACTTTTCATCAAAATTTGAAGATGAAAATGATCAATCTAATGCTAATGCTCTTAATCAGTTTTCAGCTTTTCACATATTTATCCATTAAGTATTAAGTTATTTTGGATTTTATAATTTTTCACAGTTATGTCGGTCCATCACTTTTATGCTTTTTTGTTGTATGCTTTTTTTTTGGGTTTATTATTTTTATCCTTTATATTTTATCAGATGTGTCAGTACACTATTTTTATATGGAAAATACTATTCCCACATAAATTTTCTATTGAAAATTTCTACCGAATTGTATTTTATTTTTAATTTTTATTTTTACTTAGTGATTAATGAAATATTTTTAAATAAAATTATGATTTTTTTATATTTTTTAAAACTGAGACAGAAGAGTTTAAAAAATCAAAAAAGAAACATGCACCAAGAAAAGAAACACAGAGTAACACAGAAGGGAAAAAAATCACAAAATAAACATGCACCGAGGAGAGGGGGCTCATGGTGGTGCGGCACAGAGGAGAAAGGAGGAAATAGAGAAAAGAATAGAAAGAAGACATAAAGAAAAGAATTTTAAGGTTTGAACAAACGGAAACATGATAAGAAAGAAAAAAAAAAAACCGCTGGAAAAATAAACAACAGAAAAAATGAAGATATGAAGACCAAAAAAAAAAGAGAAGATGAGAGGAGAGAAGACGCAGAATGCAAATGGTATTTGAAGACAGGCATTATCATTTTTATACAAACCGGGGTAAAAAATGTAACTGCGTAAAAAATAAAAAATAAAAAGCAAGAAAAAAAAGATGTACTGACTGACTAAGAGTGCGTTTGAATATTAAAATGAATTAAGTTGATAAAATATTATTTATTATTATTATTATTTTAAAATTTAAAAAAGTTAAATTATTTATTATATTTTATATTAAAATTTAAAAAAATAATAATAAAAAATTAAAATGAGTTGAATTTTTAAAGGAAACCTGAAAGACGTAAACCCATAAAGAAAAAACAAAGAAAAAAAGTGGCCGACTGACACACTAACTGTATGGATAAGGATGAAAAAAATAAAAGAAAATAAACTCTGACCAACGAAGGAAATGAAACATTCAATATATTTCACAATATATATTATAAAAAATAAAGATAATTTGGTAAAATGATGTAATTTACAAAAATAATATATTTTTTTAAATATTACCTTGTAAAATAATATATATTTTTTGACAAACATAGATAATACAGCTGACATCACACAACTCTTCCCTTTCCCCAGATTGAACCTTTTTATTTACTGTCTAAATAATAAAATGCCATAGTTAAGAACAAACGTCAGTGCTTGCTTTAATCACTCAAGCGTACATTACAAGAACAAATAGTGAAAACTTGAAAAGCAGTAACAAATAATTGTAGAAGAACATTTGAAAGGCCAGTCCCTATTCTCTTCTGTGGGAGATAAACAACTGAAAATCAAGAAATTAGTAAAAAAAATATATATTTCAACTTATATGCATATTATATAGATAAAAAAAAAAAAAAAAACTATATCCAGATTCAAACCAAAAGATTACCAAGAAATAAAAAGGACAGAATAAACAATTAATAAGAGATTCAAATCATTCGCTATCTGAATGAGTCTAATATGCAAGAGATCTACAAGAACTGATATGATTCTTGTAAAATGACGCATCATTGTAAAAATATCAAAGGATTGATATTTTGAACTGATATTTTTGTTGGGATCATTGCTAAAATTATCGATGTTATAAATATGTGTTGGACTATATTATATTTTGAACTAATGTTTTTGTTGGGCTTGTATTAAACTTATCGCAGACAACTTTGTTAAAACTATCGATGTTATAAATGTGTTGCACTATGTTATATTCTGAACTAATGTTTTTATCATTTAATCTATACAACACATGTACTTATTATTCTCTACTTAACTATCATTAACTATAAATATTTGTTAGATTTCATATTTTTTCCTATATGCTTTAAATTATTGATTAAATTTAATTATTTTATAAAATATATACTATTTTTTTAAAATAATTACTTCGCCGAACTAGGCAAACGTATTTTACACGTTGTTCTGACCTGGTATATATATATATATATATATATATATATATATATTTATCGATACAAATACGGTGATTTAAGGGGAGAAAAAATCACTTGGAGGGCCTGGACCCAGAAGGGTCGGCACTACTTCAATAATGAAAGGAGGGCAGGCCACTCATCAAAATGGGTTAGCTGAACCAAGGAAAAAGAAGGCCCATCCAATCATGTGTGCAGACCATTGAGTGGAAGACTCGTCCCCCGTTTACTTACTTACACTAGTAAATGTATTGCTTGCGCACGAGCACATGTTGTGGAATGACTAATAAGTGGAAAACGGATTGATGTAACGATTACTATAATATATTAATTTATTAATATATATATATATATATATTCTTTTCTCATTCTTGTTAATTTCTCAATTTTCCTCTAATCTTGTTGCATGCTAGATTTACCGTCATCCTACCCTTTTAATGGTCATTTATTTATTCATACGCTTTTACACGATTGATGTCGAAAGCTTCCCACCATATTATATTGGTGCATTAGGAGATTCTTCAAGTTAAAAAACTCAACCCCATTTGACATTGTCTTCGAAGAATGAAATTCAAATATAAATATGAAAGAAACAATCAATGGGTTGAAAAGCACATTCAACTATCCTTTGGCAGTGGTTACATCATCGGCCTCAACCCAAGCAACATTAATTGAGGAGGAAAAAAAAATTGAATATGTATAAATAAATAAATAATTAAAAAATGTGTTGCTTTACAAAATTGGACGATTTCATGTCACGTGTGCAAAATGTTACGTCGAAGATTGAGTCGTGGATCGAGAGAGTCCTGGGTGCGATTTACACACAGCCGAGGCTCTTTCCAAATAATTTACAACCTCGCTCATTGAGGGGCGATCACGACCTTCTGAGCGAACACAATCTGCCGCCAGATATCCAACATATGCCACTGCCTCAATTTCAAATGGCGTAGGTGGTGACACTTTTGGGTCTAAAATCCTATGAATTTCATCTTGAATAATGTAGGGTACCACAACATCAACAACATTTCGGGGCACCCCATTCTCATTTTTATGAATTGCCCTGAGCCCAGACAACATTTCTAGCAATACCACTCCAAAGCCGTAGACGTCACTCTTGCTAGTTAATTTTTGAAGTCTGTAGTATTCGGGATCCATGTAGCCAACTGTGCCAGCTGCACGAAGTGAAAGGTGTGACTCGTCTTCGACAGGGCCCATCAACGACAGTCCAAAATCTGATACCTTTGCGGTCCAACTGGAATCCAGCAAAATGTTTGAGGACTTGATGTCGCGGTGTATGATTGATGGAACCGCATACTCGTGTAGGTACTCGATGCCCCTGGCTGCGTCTAGTGCCACCTTAATGCGTGCGGCCCATGAGAGTAGCGGGGAGCTTTGGAGCCTGTGGAGATGGTCATAAAGGGTGCCATTGTGCATATGCTCGTAGACCAATACGCGCTCGTTGCTATCTTCACAGAACCCATATAGGTGGACAAGGTTCTTATGGTGGAGGCGGGACAAAGTCTCGAGCTCATTAAGGAACGCGCTGTCCGTGTCTTCCTCGCGCTTTGTGGTGTAGGGTGAAGACATTGACATCTCAGCGCGCTTGATAGCCACTTCTCGGCCATCATCTAGGATGGCGTGGTAGACGGAACCAAAGCTACCTTTTCCAATCTTGTGGTCCTGGGAGAAGTTGTTGGTGGCTTCAAGTAGCACTTGCAAAGAGAATTCCTCCAATGGGCAAGCGCCGTTTCCCAGGCTAATAAAGTGGCTCAACCTCTTCTCTAGAACTGGTTCTGGTGCTGGTCGATCATCATCGTCCGCCTCTGGACTATTTTCAGCTGTGCTTCCTGTCTCGTCCAAGCGGCCTGAGTCATGGACGCGGCAACCTTTACCTCTGAAATATCTGAATAGAAGAAAACAACAGGCTATTATCAGAGCCAACGATCCCACACACCCCACCACTAGGAAGGCCACCATTTTGTTATCCCAACTAGTACTGCTGTCGGCTTCCTCTTGAGGTTGCGGTGATGATGGTGGCAATGATGGCAGAGGTGAAGGTGGAGTTTTCTTCGGACAAGACTGGCAGATAATTTGTTGGCCACAAATTCCGGACGGCTCCGGCAATGGAGCGCATGGACATTCACTTCTACACGGTCCAGGCAAGACATACTCAAAAACCATGAAGTTTGAGTCAAGAATATCATTGCCCCAACAGAACAAGGAATAATTAGATGTCACGACTCCACAGAAAATACTGCGCTTTGCTTCAATCGCGGTGAAATAGGTCCCTTGCAAACTCTCTGGCAGACTGAAATTATTTTGGCCCCAGCAAACGACAGTTTGATTAAGCCTTAAAGCGCAGCTACGGTTCTCTCCCAAAGCAAGCGATGTGAACTGCCCATATGGTTTGTCACCTGCCATATCTCCCCAACAATACAAGCGACTGTCGTCCAAAGCGATGGCACAAGCATGCCTAAACCCAGCAGAAACCACACTATAGTTCCCGCTAGGCTCCATGCCAACGACTTGATTAATATTGTCTCCGGAGCAAGTAATCTTTCCAATTTCCGATATCCCACATACAAAATTCTCACCCACAGTAATACTTGAAAAGTTCCGATTCATGCTTGCTCTGAATCCGGGCCACTGCCAGCATTCTAGGCTATTCGTCCCGTTTACAAGGCCACAAATGTGGGAATTCCCAGCTTCAAGTTCTTTGAGTACAGGGCCACGATAGATACGCTTGTATGTCATGGTCCCATTGGTAGAGAACCTCCAACAACCCATGATCGAGGTGGATGAGGAAGATGGTGACCTCAAGGCACAAAGAAACCCGTTCCCAGCGACTATCCCAGAAAATGATGTATTGGGATTCACGGGAATTTGAATTCCTGGAGGGAAACCAGTACAGTTAAGGAGGAAAGCTGGCTGGTTAGGAGGCTTTGTTATTGCACAGATTAATGTTTGATTGGAAGTCTCAGAAATTGAGAGGGTGGAGAGTGAATAGACGTGTTGGAATATACAAACTCAAATTGAAGCTTTGGAGTTGAAGTCAAGGGAAGCTAAACAGAGAATTGGAGTTGAAGTCAAGGGAAGCTAAACAGAGAAGATATGACAGTGAAATTTAGTTCAAATGAAAATGAGATAAATAGTTAGAGTGCTAAGCAAATATCTTTTGTACAGTTAAGTTAGTTAGCATACGTGTCTATAAATAGAAATGATGTAAATGTAAATAGGTAAATTCAATTACGGGAACTAACAGATAGATGATTGAATTTGCTCTCAATCTTTTCTTTGCATTTCAAGTTCTTTGTTCTCTCAATCTTGAAGTTACAGAATTCAACATGGTATCATCGTCCATAAACATTCCGCTGCTTTCTTGATTTTCTTTACACAATTCTGGATTTCTTTCTTCTGCTTCTATGGCAGAATCCTCTCATAATTCTTCTGAAAATTCTTCGCTTCCTTTGGGGAATCCATCTGATGATTCCTCAAGTTACTACTACCTGCATCCATCTGATAATCCTGGAGCTCTTCTTGTATCTGAAATTTTTTCTGGTGACAACTATGTGGCTTGGAGTCGGTCCATCACAATTGCTCTCACAGTCAAGAACAAAGTTGCCTTCATCGATGGGAGTTTGCCTCAACCTAGTTCTACCAACTCTCGACTTAAGACTGCTTGGTTACGGGCCAACAATCTTGTGCTTTCTTGGCTAATGAACTCCATTGCAAAGGAGATTCGAGGTAGCCTTCTTTATTTCAACACTGCTGCTGATATCTGGAACGAATTAAAAATTCGATACCTGCGTAGTGATGGTCCAAGAGTATTTGCCTTGGAAAAATCCTTAAGCTCTATTTCTCAGGGCTCAAATTCAATCACTGAGTATTTTAGTGTTTTCAAAGCACTATGGGATGAATACATTAGTTACCGTCCCCTTCCAACTTGTAATTGTGGATTCTTGGAAAAGTGTACCTGTGCTGTGTTGAAGAACCTTGCTGATCAACAACAAGCTGACTATATCATGAAATTCTTGATTGGTCTGCATGATTCTTTTTCAGCAATTCGAAGCCAACTATTGCTTCTTTCTCCATTACCATCAATGGGCAAGGTTTTCTCTTTATTGATACAAGAAGAGAGCCAACGTTCCTTAACTAATGCAGCACCTATCCCCCTTGATTCTCATGCTATGGCTGCTGCACAACCATATACACAAACTTATTCGAATGCTATTAAGTTCAGCAAAGTCAAAGGAAAATCAGATGTCATCTGTTCCCATTGTGGATTCTCTGGACATCTTGTAGATAAGTGTTTCCAGCTTATAGGCTATCCACCAGGATGGAAAGGGCCTCGAGGAAAGAGAATTAATTCTACACGATTGCCCAATGCAAACATTGCATCTTCTATGGAGCAAAACTTAAACAACCCAGCTATGTTTTTTTCTCAAGAGCAAATACAGAATTTGATCACTCTTGCAAATAGCCTATCCACTTCTCCTATCAATCCTAATCCTGCAGTTAACACTGCCTCTACATCAGGTAATAATCACATCTCTCCTTGGATATTAGATACTGGAGCAACAGATCACATGATCTGTTCTCCTCATCTGTTCACATCGATAAAAATCCCAAACAAACCCTCTTCAGTCCATTTACCAAATGGTCACTCAGTTCCTATCAGTTTTACTGGTACTGTTAAAGTCTCCCCTGATTTAATTCTACACAATGCTCTTTATGTTCCCTCTTTTCATGTCAATCTCATTTCTGCTTCCAGATTGACTAAAGAAAATTCTGTTGCCTTGTTTTTCTTTCAATCTAAATGTGTATTGCAGGACCTCAGCAAATGGAGGATGATTGGGCTTGCTGAAGTCAGAAATGGTCTATACCACCTCATCAATTTTTCTGCTGATACACAGAAGGAAATTCCTGATTCAAACAGCTCTTTCTTGGCTAACTCATCTACCATTAGTCCTAACATGTGGCATTTTCGGTTGGGACATTTATCTTCTGCCAAACTAAAACTCATTAGTTCTATTGATTCTTCTGTAAAACTATCTCACAAACATATTTGTGAGATCTGTCCTCTAGCAAAACAAAAGAAACTGTCTTTTCCTGTATCACAAAGCAATTCCAATAAAGCTTTTCAATTAGTGCATTGTGACATTTGGGGTCCATTCTCCACTATCTCTCATTCTGGCTATAAATTCTTTCTTACCATTGTGGATGATCATACACGTTTTACTTGGGTTTTTCTTATGAAAGCTAAATCAGAAACTCGAGTTTTACTAGCCAACTTCATTGCATATGTTCAAACTCAGTTTGATACTCAAATACAAACATTTAGAACAGACAATGGCCAAGAATTCAATATGCCTTCTTTCTATCAAGAAAATGGTATAATACATCAGCTATCTTGTGTAGAAACCCCTGAGCAAAATGGTAGAGTTGAAAGAAAGCATCAGCATTTGTTAAATGTTGCTAGAGCTCTCCTTTTTCAATCTAAACTGCCTTTAACATACTGGACTGAATGTGTATTAACAGCAACACATCTCATAAATCGAACCCCCTCATCTGTGCTAGATAATAACACACCATATGCTCTCCTTTTTCACAAATCTCCTGCATATAACTATCTTAAAGCCTTTGGCTGTTTATGTTTTGCCAGCACAATCCATACCAGTCGAAGTAAATTTCATCCAAGAGCCTCAAAATGCTTGTTTCTTGGTTACCCACCAAATATCAAAGGATATAAAGTGCTTGACCTCCTTACTCTTAAAATCTTTGTTTCCAGAAATGTCATATTTCATGAGAATGTCTTTCCTTCTATTCCAAACTTTACTCATACACCTTTTGTCTTCCCTGATTTTCCTCAAATGCATGACTTCACAGTACCCATTAATCCACCAAATCCACATTCTGCAATTCCAGAAACTACTACTTCACAAAATCAATTTTCTGAAGTTCCAGAATCTATAACTTCACAAAATCCATCTTCTGAAATTCCAGCACCTGTTACTTCACAGATTAATCCTGTAATTGTAAGCCTTCGAAGATCTGAAAGAATAAGGAATCCTCCTTCATATTTGCAGCATTTTCATTGTGGTAATACGGCTCAATCTACTTCAACAACTCAAAAATCTTTCAGCTGCTGCATCCCTTCTTCTGGTAAGCCATACCCTCTTGCTCATTTCATTTCAACACATAAATTGTCACCTAGACATGCAGCTTTTACTTCTGCTTTGTCATCTACTTTTGAACCTAAGACTTTCAAACAAGCCAATTCTTATCCACATTGGCAAGCAGCCATGTTAAATGAGATCAAAGCTCTTGAATTAAATAAAACATGGGAACTTGCAATATTACCTCCAAATAAAATTGCAATTGGATGTAAGTGGGTATATCGTGTTAAATTCAAAGCTGATGGCACGATTGATAGATACAAGGCTAGATTAGTAGCAAAAGGCTACACCCAACAAGAAGGCCTTGATTACTTTGACACATTCTCACCTGTAGCTAAAATGACAACAGTGAGAACAATGTTATCCATTGCTGCCATTAAGAATTGGCATTTACATCAACTTGATGTAAACAATGCTTTTCTCCATGGAGATTTAAATGAAGAGGTGTATATGCAACTACCACCAGGGTATTCTTCACCAACTGATCCGAGAGTTTGCAAACTCAAAAAGAGCCTATATGGTCTAAAGCAGGCCTCAAGACAATGGTTTTCCAAACTGTCATCTTCTCTACTTCAATTTGGTTTTATTCAAGGGAAGTCTGATTCCTCTCTATTCATCAAGCATAATTCAAACAGTTTTATAGCTCTCTTGATTTATGTTGATGATGTGATTCTTGCTTCTAATAATCTTGATGATATAGTCACTGTCAAAAAGTTCTTACATAACTCTTTCACTATCAAAGACTTGGGAGAACTAAAGTATTTTTTGGGGATAGAAGTGGCTCGATCAACCAAAGGCATAACCTTATGCCAACGAAAATATGCCTTAGATATCTTGCAAGATAGTGGTTTTTTAGGTTGTAAACCTGTGGCATTTCCTATGGAGTCTACACTAAAGTTGAGTGTAAATGACTCATCTCCTCCTTTGACAGATCCTGCACAATACAGAAGATTAGTGGGTAGATTATTGTACCTCACTATAACTAGACCTGATCTATCCTATTCAGTACAAGCACTAAGTCAGTTCATGGCTAATCCTAGTCGCAATCATCTTCAAGCTGCTGAAAGGGTCCTCAGGTATATCAAAGCAACACCAGGCCAAGGGATTTTTCTGTCTGCACATTCCCCTCTTCATCTAAAAGCCTACTCAGATAGTGATTGGGGTGGCTGTCTTGACACCAGAAAGAGCATTACTGGCTTCACAGTGTTTCTTGGTGACTCTCTTATATCATGGAAATCAAAGAAACAGCCAACAGTTAGTCGATCCTCAGCTGAATCTGAATACAGAGCCCTAGCATCTACTACTTGTGAACTACAATGGTTGATCTACTTGCTAGCAGACTTCAAGGTTCCTCATCCACAAGCTATTTTGCTTTATACAGACAGCAAACCAGCTTCTGATATTGCATCAAACCCTGTCCAACATGAAAGAACAAAGCACATTCAACTAGACTGCCATTTGGTCCGAGAAAAATTGCAAGAAGGTTTGATCAAGATCATTCACATTCCATCCAAACATCAGCTGGCAGACATTCTAACTAAACCACTTGGTTCCCTTAGTTTCCACCATCTGATCCGCAAGATAGGAATGATCAATATCCATTCCCATCTTGAGGGGGGGTGTTGGAATATACAAACTCAAATTGAAGCTTTGGAGTTGAAGTCAAGGGAAGCTAAACAGAGAATTGGAGTTGAAGTCAAGGGAAGCTAAACAGAGAAGATATGACAGTGAAATTTAGTTCAAATGAAAATGAGATAAATAGTTAGAGTGCTAAGCAAATATCTTTTGTACAGTTAAGTTAGTTAGCATACGTGTCTATAAATAGAAATGATGTAAATGTAAATAGGTAAATTCAATTACGGGAACTAACAGATAGATGATTGAATTTGCTCTCAATCTTTTCTTTGCATTTCAAGTTCTTTGTTCTCTCAATCTTGAAGTTACAGAATTCAACAAGACGAGTGGAATACAAGAAACGAAGGATAAGCTTATGAGTAGGAGGAGCAGGAGAAAGTTGGAGTTATCGAAGATGAAAGCCATAGAAATGATCGCCTGGTTTTGATAATATCATGATGGTGGGATAAGAAAGAAACTGAAATAGAAAAGAACCTGTGATGATATTATATGATATGATATGAGGTTCTGGGCCAAATTCAAGGCTATAAAGGGGTTACAAAATAAAGGCCAAAGAAGGAAGAGGAACGCGGTTTCCATTGGAGGGTGGGTTTGTGAGGACCAAAGACCAAGTCATTTGAAAAGTATTATTATTGTGAGAAGCGGACCGTGTAGGCACGACTCAAAAAAGAGCTGAAATCTACACAACACTAGTAAACCAAATCCAGCTTCAACAACCATTCATTCAAAACTCGCTAAGACGCTTTCAAAACTAGGCCGAGTCACATACATCATCATTACATGCACTAGGCTCTAGCAGCCATTCCTATTTGAATTTGACGTGACTTTGCCACTCGGTTAGCTTGATTTCATCAAATTATTACTGGTCACTATGTTTGTGTGCGCTTGCTAGTAGTACATCCTGATCAATGCACCAAAATTTATTAAATTTATAAATACATAAAATCATTAAAATCATTTTTTTTACACAGACTTATGTGGAGTTAGCAAAACTCTATTGTTCAACTTATCTGCAGTGGCATTATCGATCATTACCAATAACATAATTGACATTCTTTACTTCTCGACACGAGCAAAGCCAGTTAAGTCCATTGTTCATTGTACATGTACGTACGTGCCAAATGGTCAGAATGCCGATGCAAATTTGTAATTATCACGATAAGATCTAGAGTAATTAATTCTATGTTATTTATTTAAAGTAAATGTTGTGAAAAACAATGATAATAAAGTAAATTCAAACACGGGAAAAAAATCAATCACACACGACACAGTATTTACGTGGTTCGGCAAATTGCCTACGTCCACGGGAGCTGCAGAGGATTTGTATTACTTGAGGAATCACAATATAATGTGTGTAGGACGGCTACTGTTCACTCTGATACAGTACAAGACATAAAAATATCACTTATATATGTTGTGCGGCGGAAACTCTAAATTCAGCAGAATTAGTGATTTTCGCTCGAGCGGCGTGTCAAGCCCGCATCGAGCGAACCTGTTTCCCGCAACTGCTCGAGCTATGTGTCGAGCGGCTCCTCAAGCGAAGCTCTCTGACTTCCCTCCGCTCGAGCTGTGTGTCGAGCGGTGTCGAGCGGTGTCGAGCGAAGCTCTCTGACTTGCCTTTGCTCGAGCGGTCTGTCAAGCTATCTTTGAGCGAAACTCTCTGACTTGTATTCGCTCGAGCGCCGTGGACCAGACTCCAAATACTCAACAATTCTCTCACTTGGAGACTGGTACACCCACAGTATCGCCCTCTGCCTCAAACATGATATCCTCCACCTCTGCAACTCACAACTCCTGTCTTCATGCAAGAAGACCAACTGAAGTTGCGCACAACTTCAGTTTCTCAAATGTAACACCCTTTGCCAACATATCAGCATGGTTCCTACTTCTGCAAATTTTCTCAACTAGCAACTGTCCATCATCTAACAATGATTGTATAAAGTGATACCTGATCTGAATGTGCTTAGTTCTGGAATGAAATGCTGGGTTCTTGGCAAGAAATATGGCACTCTGACTGTCACTGTAGAGAGTGCCCTTCTGATTCTTTTTACCCAATTCCTCCAAGAAGCCCTGTATCCAAACCATCTCCTTTGCGGCTTTTGAAACTGCAATATACTCAGCTTCTGTAGTAGACAAAGAAACTGTCTTCTGTAGATTGGAACCCCATGAAACTGCAGTACCACCCAGAGTGTAAACAAATCCTGTGGTACTTTTTCTGCTATCAGTATCTCCAGCTAAATCAGCATCAACATAGCCTTGCACCTCTAAGCCTTCTCCTGAGAAACACAAGCACGTTTCTGAGGAGCCTTTTAGGTACCTCAAAATCCACTTCACTGCTTCCCAATGTTGTTTTCCAGGGTTACTCATGTATCTACTCACAACTCCCACTGCATGGGCAATATCTGGTCTAGTACAAACCATAGCATACATAAGTGAATCAATAGTTGAGGCATAAAAGACCTTACTCATATAGTCTTGTTCCTCTTCTGACTTTGGTGCCTGATTCTTGCTGAGTCTAAAGTGACTACCCAAGGGTCTGCTAACGGACTTGGCCTTGTCCATATTGAACCGGTTGAGTACCTTTTTCACATACTCAGCCTGTGAGAGTCTCAACGTGCCTTTGACTCTGTCTCTGACAATTCTCATGCCAAGGATTTGCTTTGCAACTCCTAAATCCTTCATTGCAAAATGCTTTAACATCTGCTTCTTCAGATTATTGATCTAATCAATATTTGGCTCCGCAATAAGCATGTCATCCACATATAGCAACAAAATAATGTAAAAATTGTCAAACTGCCTGACATAGCAGCAGTGATCTGCCTGACATCTGATGTATCCTGCACTGCACATGAAACTGTCAAACTTTTTATACCACTGTCTAGGAGCTTGTTTCAGGCCATACAAGCTCTTCTTCAGTCTGCAAACTGAACTTTCATTTCCCTGTACCACAAACCCCTCAGGTTGGTGCATGTCAAGATCTCCATGAAGAAAAGCTGTCTTCACATCTAGCTGCTCAAGAAATAGATCTTCAGTAGCAACCATAGCCAAAACTAACTTGATAGTTGTGATCTTTACCACAGGTGAAAAGATCTCAGAGTAATCAATGCCCTGTTTCTGCTAAAAGCCTTTTACAACAAGTCTGGCCTTGTGTCTCTTACTGCCATCATACTCAGTTTTTACCCGGTACACCTACTTGTTGTGTAAAGCCTTCTTCCCTGATGGAAGTTCTGTCAACTCCCATGTCTGATTCCCTAATAAGGAATCCATCTCATCCTTCATGGCCAACTCCCACTTGCTAGGATTTTCATCTTGCAAGGTTTCTTGATAACTCTGCGGTTCTCCACCATCTGTCAATAGAATATAATTCAAAGCAGGTGAGAAACGTTGTGGAGGACGAATAGTCCTAACTGAGCTGCGAACTGCAGCTGTAGGAGTGGACGGCGCTGGATCTGACTGCGGAATAATAGAAATGGGTGCACTGTGCCCACTTTCCCCGTCACTCATTTCCCTACACTGCACTGTGACCTCTGGTAGATCATCCAAACTCACAAAGTCAGACTCCTAAGGAACTACTTCAGCAACTGTGCTAGATTTGTCCTTGTACACAATCTTCTTATTGAAGATCACATTCCTACTTCTTATAATCTTCCGACCCTGATCATCCCAGAAACGATAGCCAAATGCCTCGTCTCCATAGCCAATGAAATAACATTTCCTTGACTTAGTCTCAAGCTTACTACGAGTATCAGAATCAATAAGAATATAAGAAAGACAGCCAAAGATTTTAAGATGAGAAAATTTGACCTCTTTCCCGCTCCAAGCCTCCTCAGGCAATCCACAATCCAACGGAACTGATGGCCATCTATTTATCAAGTATACTGCAGTGCTAACTGCATCTGCCCAGAAAGTAGGTGTTAAGCCAGCATGCAGCCTCATGCTTCTAGCACGCTCATTTATGGTTTTGTTCATGCGCTCAGCAACTCCATTTTGCTGTGGTGTCCCAGGAATGGTCTTCTCCATTCTGATACCCTGAGTAGCACAATACTCCTTGAACCCACCATCAATATACTCACCACCATTATCAGACCTTAAGCATTTCAACTTCAAGTCTGTCTCTGTCTCAACCATGGCTTTCTAAATTTTGAACACATTAAATACATCAGATTTGTGTTTCAAAAAATAAACCCATACCTTCCTGCTGTGGTAATCAATGAATGTAACATAGTAACGAGAACCTCTAAGAGATGCTACTGGGGAAGGTCCCCACACATCAGTGTGCACAAGATCTAGTCTCTCTGACTTTAGTGTTTTGCCACTCTTCAAGAAACTGACCTTCTTCTGTTTCCCCATAATGCAACTCTCACACATACTGAGATCAACTGACTTCAGTTCTGATAGCTTGCCTCTAGACAGAAGTTCTTTCATGCCCTTCTGACTCATATGGCCAAGCCTGCAATGCCACAAATCTGCTGTGCTCTCTGCAACGGTAGTAGCAATAGTGTTATCCAAACCAGTAGTCATATAAAGTGTACCAGTTTTCTTATCCCGAGCCAGTACCAATGCCCCTTTGGTGACCTTCCAGGTGCTATTTGAAAACACCACTGAATGTCCACAATCATCAAGCTGCCCAACAGAAATGAGATTCTTCTTCAACTCAGGAATGTGTCTGACCTTTTGTAAGGTCCATTTGTTCTTGTTAGGAAGAACAATATCAATATCTCTCATCCCTACAACATTCAAAGCCTCTCCATCAGCCAAATACACATTTTCAAAATTACCTGCAACATAATTCTGCATTATCTCCCGATGGGAAGATGTATGGAAGGAAGCCCCTGAATCAAGTATCTAGTCATCAACTGGACTATGAACTGCAAGAAATAGTGCATCATGTACTTCTTCAGTTACCACATTAGCACTATCATTCTCGGTCTTCTTTGGATTTCTGTAATTCTTCTTTATGTGGCCAGCTTTGCCACAATTCCAACAAGTTGCCTGCTGGCCAGGCTTTAACTTGCTCTTGCCCCTGTTCTTTGATTTTGATCTGCCTCTGTTTGAGTTCCTGTCTTGTGCTCTCCCCCTAGAGTCAACATTCAATGCTGAACTCGAACCTGAGGTCTCACCTGAATCTTTCCTGCGCACCTCCTCAGCCAAAATCAAATCACGAATATCATCATATTTTAACTTTGACTTACCGGCAAAATTACTAACAGCTATTCTCATGGCTTCCCAACTATTTGGCAGTGATGCCAATAGTATCAGTGCATGTATCTCATCATCAAATTCAATTTCAACTGACGACAATTGATTTGTGATAATATTAAAATCATTCAGATGTTGTGCAACAGACGTACCATCTGCCATCTTCAAATTAAATAGTTTTTTCATCAGATGTACCTTGTTATTTACTGATGGCTTTTCATACATACCTGACAAAGCCTCTATGAGATCCACAGTCGTCTTCTCCTTGATGACGTTGTGAGTAACGGATCTCGACAGGGTTAATCGAATAACCCCCAGGACCTGTCGATCCAACATGGTCCAATCAGCAACTGACGTGCTGTCCGGCTTCTTCCCCAACAATGGAAGATGAAGTTTCTTCCCATAGAGGTAGTCCTCTATCTGCATCCTCCAGTATCCATAATCCGTGCTATCAAACTTCTCGATCCCCGATACCTTCACTTCCTCTCCAGCCATCGTTTTTTCTCAGACCCGAACCTTGGCTCTTGATACCAATTGTTGTGAAAAACGATGACAATAAAGTAAATTCAAACACGGAAAAAACAAGCAATCACACACAACACAATATTTACGTGGTTCGGCAAATTGCCTAAGTCCACGGGAGCTGCAGATGATTTGTATTACTTGAGGAATCACAATACAATGTGTGTAGGACGGCTACTGTTCACTCTGATACAGTACAAGACATAAAAATATCACTTATATATGTTGTGCGGCGGAAACCCTAAATTCAGCAGAATTAGTGATGTTCGCTCGAGCGGCGTGTCGAGCCCGCATCGATCGAACCTGTTTCCCGCAACTGCTCGAGCCATATGTCGAGCGGCTCCTCAAGCGAAGCTCTCTGACTTCCCTCCGCTCGAGCTATGTGTCGAGCGGTGTCGAGCGAAACTCTCTGACTTGCCTTTGCTCGAGCGGTGTGTCGAGCTATCTTTGAGCGAAGCTCTCTAACTTGAATTCGCTCAAACGGCTAGACGCTCCGCTCGAGCGCCGTGGACCAGACTCCAAATACTCAACAGTAAATACCATATACTTCATTAAACCGAGCACCGAATTTCGAGTTCCATCGAGTGTGGTGAGAAACATTCGTGATTTTGTCTAGCGTCTAGATTTCAAAGGTCTCTCGTTTGTAACAGCCTAATCAATCAAGAGTGGTTAAGCAGATCCTCTGTTTAATTTTTTGGGACTTTTCATCCGATCGAGTTGGGTTGAATGTTTCTGCGCAAGCTATTATATCTATGGAACACGAAAGAAACTGTATCTCTTTGTATTCTTTTTTCCATGTAGTCCCTTTTCCGCTGGTTCAAAATAAGTTAGTGTGTTCACAAAAGTCAACGAGTTGAAATTTCCAAGGTAATCTTGCATCATGTAATTCAAACGAGGACCAAATCAGGGTCTCGTATCATTCCAGAATCAAGAGTGCAATATTCCTGATTCAGACGACAACAATATGCTTTCTGCAACGTAATTATCATATAAGACTATACCATCTAATGCTTACCATTGGAGTTCTGATCATAACTATAAAACATTCCAATGTGATCATAACTATAAATACTCGCAAATTGTGCAACGTCTCAAACCTCAAAAGTCGGCTATTACTGAGAGAAATATGACTTGATGAAAGACTCGCCATTTTTTGTCAGGATTGTTCTATGGAGACCTGAAAGCGCAAGGATCTGCATCCATAAGCATTTTGACTACTTCCCTCATAGTAGGGCGCACAGATGGAAGCTTAGTAGTACAAAGGATAGCAATCTTCAACACCTTAATCATGTCATCTTGGACAGAAGAATCAGTTGCCACTTTATTGTCGAGAACCCTGAGGACAGTTTCACGGTCATTGAGATGATCTGCAACCCAATAAACGATATCTTTTCCTTCTCCATATGCCTCTTCAACAGGCCTTCTACCGGTAATCAATTCTAGCAGCACCACGCCAAAACTATATACATCACTCTTTTCAGTGATTTTAAGACTGTATGCCAGCTCTGCATACGGATTTGGAGTGTATAAATTAGTAAATCCGCACATTCAAAGGCAGCGTGAATCTATCAACTAGAAAAGTTAATAAGCATATCCGGTTTGTTTTTATCCAGTATGTCAAAGCTGCGATTGAAGACAATCACGAACACGTGAACTTAATGAATGTCATTCATGAGTAATTGTTTGATGCATGAACAGAAAATAAAAATAAGAAGATTAACGGTTCAAAAAGTTTGAGAACTCACCAGGAGCAATATAACCATGAGTGCCGGCAAGACAGCTATAATCAGACCCTTGATGAGACTTCTCAGCAAACTTTGCAAACCCAAAGTCAGCAATTTTTGGCTCATAATCCTCATCAAGTAAAATGTTGCTTGATTTTATGTCCCGATGAATGATAGGGGGTGAACAATCATGGTGCAGATAAGAAATTCCCTTTGCGGCTCCTAAAGCAATTTTATACCTCCAGTACCAATCCTGTTCTGGCTGCCCACCTATGATCTTTCCATGGAGAGCTTGAAACAGATTACCATTTTCCATGTACTCGAACACCAGAAAACTCGAGCCCCCGTTTAGTAAAGATGCATAAAGCTTCAGTATGTTCCTGTGCCTTATTTTTCCCAGAATCTCCATTTCTGCTTCCAAAATCTTCACACCATCTCCTTTCCATAGTTGCTTTACCGCCACTGTGCTGCCATTTTTCTTTAAATTCAGTCTATAAACTTTTCCTGTAGCACCAATTCCAATCAAATTCTCTTCTTTCAATTCACATATTTCATCAACATTAATTTCTACTTGGTGGAAAGATGTAAGTGTCCAAGTCCGATCTACTTTCTTCTCCCCTTCCAAGTCATTTCCAACAACAGCTTCAGTAAGCTTCGAGTTCTTATAAATCGCAAGCAGTAATCCAGCTAATATGACAACCAAGGCGGATGCTATAACACAGAACAGAACAAATTTACCTGCAAATATCCCTCTTTGACTATGACTTGCAGTACAAATATCTATCCTATAACTTTTGAGCACTTTAGGTTCTTGGTCAACACAGAGTCCCTTGTTTCCAAGAAATGCTTTTTCTCCACCCATGGTCAAAAGATCAGATGGAACTCTTCCTGACAGCCGGTTTTGAGACAAATCGATGGAGCTTAGCTTCAATTTCTCTAAATTTTCCGGAATCAAACCCGTAAGCTTATTTCCCGCAAGAATCAGAGAGTTCAACGAGGTCATCGAAGAAAATGTTTGCGGGATGTTACCGGTCAGAGAATTCAAGGCGAGATTCAAGTCGACCAGACTCGCACAGTTACCCAGTTCGGGCGGTATTGATCCTGTCAAAGAATTCTTTTCCAGGTGCAAAGAAGATAATTGTTTCAGAGCACCAATTTCAGAAGGTATTTTACCAGTAAAGTTATTATTACTCAAATGTAGCCTCTCTAGGTTCATCAGCTTGCCAAGTTCTGATGGAAGCTCGCCGGAAAACCTGTTGTTTAGCAAAACCAACTGATTCAAACTGTCAGAAAACCTGATTTCCGGGGAGATTCCTCCACTGAAGTCATTATCACCAAAATCAATCATTTGCACAAATGGAAGTGCCCAAACCCCATCAAGTATCTTCCCAGACAAGCGGTTCATATTGATTCTGAACCTCTCAAGAGACTTGCACTCGGCATAAGACTCCGGTAACTCCCCGGAAAAATCATTTCCCAATGCAAGCAATAACCTTAGCTTTCTGTTTTCGCACAAGAACTTGGGGAAACCACCTGAAAACTGGTTCTCAGATATGTCAATGCTCTCCAATGGCGAATACCGGCCAAAATTAACCGGGAAATTCCCAGTAAAGCTGTTACGATAGATTGAGAACCCAAAAAGATGCTGCATATCTCCGAACCCTGCGGGGAGTTCCCCTGAAAAGCTGTTCTCATAAAGCTGAAAAACCACCAAATTCTTCAGATTCCCTATTTCTTCAGGAAGCTTCCCATACATTTTATTGGCAGAAACGTCGAATTCCCTTAGATAGCTAAGGTTCGCAAGCTCTCGTGGGATTTCCCCGGTCAAATTGTTGTCAAAGAGCTCAATCTTCTTAAGCTTCTTCAAGTTGGCAATCGACCGAGGGAAGTTCCCAGAGATCTTGTTTCTCGATATATCAAGTGTCTCCAGCTCCTTGAGCTTGAAAACAGACTCCGGAATCTCTCCCTTCAAATTAGCAGCTTTTAGATACAACCAAGTCAAGTTCTTCAAATTCCCAAGAGTTTCAGGAATCTCATTCTCGTCGAATTCATTGTCACCAAGCCCCAGGGAAACCAGTCCGGTTAAATTCCCCACCCAACTTGGAAAGGAACCGGAGTAGTGGTTTGTAGAAAGATCAAGAATCTCTAAATTTCGCAGCCACGAGAGATCGGGAATACGACCGATCATGTCGTTTTCAGAGAGATTCAACACTCTCAGGTTGCTGCAGTAACTCAGTTCAACGGGAAGCTTTCCGGAGATGTTATTGGAAGGCAAGGAGAGCACAGTCAGGCTTTCGAGCAAGGAAATAGATGGGGAGATCGCGCCCGAAAGAGACTTGCTTTCGAGCGAGATATGGGTGACTCTAGAGGAAACTGGGTGGCACGTGATGCCGAAGAAATGGCAGGGAGATTCTGAGGCTTGCCAGGAGTACAAGGAATTGAGGGGGTCTATGAGCTGGTTTTTCAAGCGGAGGAGGGCTTCAGTTTCGACCGTTAAGGGCGTACATGGCGGGAAAAAGGGAAAGGAAAGAAAGAGCAAGAAGAGGAGGAGGGGGAGGAGGAGGGAAGGGGAAGGAAATGGGGTTTCGGCCATTGGGTGAAAAGATAAGGGGTAAAATGGTCGCTCCAGAAAGATAGATCTAATCTATCATATGATCTATCCGGTGGCCTGTGAGCAGTACTGGTGAACGTGGAACGCCAATTTGACCCGCATTCTTCACCATCTTTCGAATTAAACACATGACCTGATCCATATCAATATACATATATATATATATATATAGCCAAGTAATTAGGAATTCTGAATACATGATAATTCTTCTTCCAAACACACTCACTCGTAATTATACGGATTCATCATTCCAAACCTTGCTCTCCTATTATTATTATTTGGGTGGCTGTCTTTCATGCAGTAAACCTAACCCAACATCGTCAATTACATTTAAATATATATATATATATATATATATTAATGAACCATACCATAAAGAAGGATAACGAAGAGAACAAAAAACCTGAATCTGATATTTGAAGGAAATTAGAATAACAAGCAGAAATTAATATGTGAAGAAGTTGAATCAAATTTGGTCAGTAAATGATTCTGCAACCCTAGCTGAGACCTGAATATGGAGAGAGAGGTGCATGAGAGAGTACGTACCCAAGGCAGCTAAAATCTGAACTACTGCTCCATGCACGCTCACCCACAAAGCAACATACTTTCCAACTTGCTTAATTGCTAGCTTCAGTTACAATTCTGTGTAGAGAGAGAGATAGATCTCGATCTCTCCAGACACGAAATTAACTGGTCAAACTTAAAACGACGAGAAGATATAGCAGAGCAGAGGTGTCTGATCATCTGGGAATTAAGGTAGCTCTGGTACTGTGAGTCTGTGACAGTTCCCACTTGCTTTCTGAAAGGTCTGTATGAACGAAGAGAGTACTGAACATGATAGCAGAAGAAGAAGAAGAAGAAGAAGAAGAAGAAGAATGGAGCGGTATTGAATGATATTGATCTCACAAATTAAGTGGATGTATTGGGGGAGTGTAGGCCATGGGGGACACTTGTCTAGTACTGACAAATATGCTCTCGTGAAGTTTTCTGGAGTTTTACTCCCCCCCGTACCTCAATAACACCCATAAGCGTCCACAACATACATCGTTATTCCGACTCCTATAAAATAAAGGTGGGATAGGTAGACAGATGAGTTAAAAAGTTATATAAAATATTATTATTATTTTTAGATTTATAAAATTAAATTATTTATTATATTTTATATAAAAATTTATAATGATAAAAATATAAAATATAAAAAATTTATAATGATAAAATAAAACGTATTCAAACGTGATCTAAATCAATGATCAAAAGCCGCTTTTTATTCCGAACTGAAGACGACATCAGTAAAAAAATTTTATTTATATTTTTCTGTTTTCAATATTTGTATTTTTATTTCTATTGAATTCGTTGCTAAATTTTTCAAAAGTTTTTGTTTGAATAATGTTCAAGTTTTTATATTTTTAAAATGTTCTGACCTTTTTTCTTTTAAAAAATGATTTTTTATTTTTATTTTTTTTAATCTTTTCAGCCGGCCATGGCAGGGTCCCCATTAAGATCAATCATCGATTTACTTCCAGCTGTGTCCGCAACCGACAGCACTCTGCATGGGCATCCTTCTGTATATAGCACATGGTTTATAAAGAGAGCAATGCTAATTATAATCGTGAAGTGCTTGTGTATTGTACAGTGCTTAAGTATTATATAATTGATTTAAAACAAATAAGGTTTATAATTAAAAAAATAATTTTTATTTTATATAAATTTTATATTTATTTATTTTTTTAAAATAATTATGTAATTTTTACACACTGCACGACTTTGGTATCTTCCACGAATAGAAGTAAAGTTTTAATTGATTTTCCTCAACATTTTCATTTCCTCTCTTATCTTTCAAGTTCCATAAATATTTTGTTCTAGTTTTCTATATCATTTCGGTTATCTTATTAATTTAAGTAAGTTAACGTAGAAGTTTTTATTTGTAGTTTTTTTTTTCTTTTAGTTTTGTTTGTTAAACTAGTTATTTAAATGCTTAGTTTATCTTATTTAGTTTAAAAATATTTTCATTTTCGATAATGGTTAAATAGTAGTGATAGGATTACTACCCTAACTATCTAAGTACATTTCAAGTTTTTTTATTTTTTTTTTATTTTCTTTTAAGTATTTTTTTAATATCTTTAATCACTAAAAAGAATTAGAAAATATATAATTTTACTAATACATACTTATTTAATCATTAAGTAAAATTAAAAAATTAAAAAAAAATATAAAAAGAATAGTAAATAAATAGTAATAAGATAAATAACTAAAAATAAGGAAGTTAATGTTTACGTGATTAGGCACGTAGGCCTATATCCACTAGTCTTGACTCTTGTATATAAATCCACTATAAATATAGTTTTATATAAGTCATCTATCCTTACAAAACTCTCTACAAGTGCTTTCCATAGACTGATCTTTGGTCTTCGAGTTCTCTGATCTCCCACTCTCCAGTCTTCGTTTTTTCTTCATGAAAGTCAAAACCAGGAGAAGATCCCCTATTTGTTTATGTCTCTCTCTTATACTTTATTTCTTTATTTTATGTCTCGTTGTCGAGCTTTACGTCTAATCTCTCTTGTTTTATCTTTGTTTTATGTTCGGTCATGGATTGGCCGGTAACACTTCCCACCTCCATTTCTTCTTTTATACTCATACTCTTGTAGCCTTCAGTTTCCATGAGTTTTTATGTGGGCTTTCTTATACTGATTTCATCCCAACAGTTTATTAAACAAGAAAAAGGAGAATGCGAATGAAAATTGTGGGGGAGCGAATGAGAATGACGTTTTGACTCCAATGGCAGCTGTTAACGTGTCTATGAAGATACATGTGGCTATTAATTAATCCACCAACCAACACCCATTCAAATGGAAATCGTTTCTCCATTGAGACCCAGCATCTCAGTGAAGTGCCTGTTTCTTTCACTCGACTATATATGTATGTATATAATACACACACACACATATATATATATATATATATATATAAGTTTGTATATAATAAAGATTAAACGATTATTTAAAAGCGTGCATAATTATACAAGAAGTTTCAATTTTGAATGTAAAATAAAAAATAAGAATATTTAACGTGTCAATTGATCTCAATGTTATTTCAACAAATATATATATATATATAAATAATTAATTATCACATTCCTTCTCAATATAAATGAACAAATAATTTATAAGAAATTCGTAATTTATTTTGTTTTGAAATCTTATCTCAACAATATTAAAAACTAAAAAAGTTCATTCAATTTATTGTTATTAATTCAAAACCTAGTCTTAACAGTATTTATGATTTAAAGTTTTTGGCTTGTCCACGTTGTTTAACTTAAATATTCGAAATAAAAGGAAAAGGAAATATTCATGAAAGTCATATTATAATATTCAAAACTAATTTAAACGTAGATACAATATATATAATAAATCAAATTAAAAATCTTGAGTTTACATAATGAATCAATTATCATATTTATGGAGGATAAGATCATATATTTTAGATTAAAAAAATTCACTTCTAATTCTCTTTTATTTTTATTTTTACATATATAACTTTAGATTAAGTTAATGAAAAATTGTCCCTGTATACATGGAAATTAGATGGCAGTAGCCTGTTGTTGTGATTGTGTTTTAAATCCCGTTTCAGTGATCATCCCGATTTAAGTACTGAACATAATATTTCGGTACCGTTGTGCTTCGATATACCATTTCGGATTAATTATATATATATATATATATAAATTGATAACTAATATAATAAATACATGTATATATAAGCGTGCATCATATATGTGTGTGTATGTGAAAGAATTGACTATTTATAAAATGAATATATGCTGAAAACATTAAAAAGAGTAGAGATATTAGTCTCCAAAGATACCATTAAAAAAATCACAAATTTAAGTTGAGATGGAAAAACAAAGAAAAATTAAATAAAAGAACCGAAAAATTATTAAAAATAATGATATTTAGAAAAAAAGAAAGTGATGAGATATATCTAAATTTAAAATAAAATTAAAACTATATAAATACCTTTTAGATTTTAAAATATTCTAAATACTATTTAGATTTAAAATTTATAAATATGCCGTTCAAACTTAAAAAAAATTATAGACCTGTTATTAAAACAGTCCGGAATAGAATATGGTCCAGAACGCCAATCAGAATGGTCGAAATTTGACTAGAATGGGCCCAAATTTGGAATGTAATAATATAGCGTACCGAATCCTATATTGGAACAAAAAAATTCCAATTGAAATAGCGGAACATAATTTGAAACTATATTTGTAATACGTGTATAATGAGGCAAATGGTATGAAATTATCAATTATAAGAATTAGGTCTCGTTTGAATTCAAAACTCATATAAACTTATCTCATCTCATTATTATAACTTTTTCAAATTTCCACATAAAATATAATAAACAATTCAATTTTTTCAAATCTCAAAACAACTTTTCTAA
Source organism: Juglans microcarpa x Juglans regia (assembly GCF_004785595.1). Taxonomy (NCBI): domain Eukaryota; kingdom Viridiplantae; phylum Streptophyta; class Magnoliopsida; order Fagales; family Juglandaceae; genus Juglans; species Juglans microcarpa x Juglans regia. Next base: position 405,704 of record NC_054601.1, on the reverse strand, counting down.
ATGCCCACGTAAAATATAATAAACAATTCATTTTTTTCAAATCTCAAAATAACTTTTCTAAATGTCTACTCAAAATATAATAAACAATTCAACTTTTATTCTACTAATAAAGGTCCATCAACTATTATAAAGTGTTAATATAGCCTTTTTTTTTTTTTTTGAAAAAAAAAGCCTTAATATAAACTATTTAAAACTATTTCACTATTTTATAATAAGGTAATATTTTTATCGCAATACATTAAAATAAAGTAAAATCTTAAGAAAAGTTTTAAAATTTAACATTTTATTAAGTAACTGCGTAAAAATTATCTAACAATAGGATGTTTATTAGTTTTGAAGAAGTATAGAATCAGCCGGCCCGGCCCAACGATTAGAATACTAGATTCTCCACCCCTTTCCTTATTCTCAATTTTATTTCAATAGAAATGATTTATAAAACAAATTTCGAGCAAGTTTCTATAAAAAAGTAAATCACACATTAAAAAAATATAAAAAAAAAATCATTCTTGATTATTTTTTGATGAACTACTTATACGAACTTGTCTATTTAAAATTTATATTTAACATTAATCTTCCTTTAAAACATGATACAAAAACAAAAAGCTATTATTTATTATTATTATTATTATTACTTTACAATTTCAAAGCCTTGAATTTCGAGATTTCCACGTCATATGGATCTAGGCCAGGGATGGAAGCACACTTTTTTTATTTTTTGGAAACATGGAAACTTTCATTGCATCAAACTATATGGCATTCAGCCATTACAGGGGACTGGATACATGGATTTATATTGTCAATGTTTATTAGTTCTGTACAAAATCAAACAGCTTCTTGAGCCAGTCTGGGTGCCACCTTGTTTGCTCCCCTTTTTACATGTTTCATTTGCCATGTTGTATCAATAAGGGTAGTGTTAACATCATCCACTAGGCAGCTTAACATCCCATTTTGCAAACCAATTTCCTTAAAAAAAAAGAAAAAAAAAACTGCTGAAACCAGTCCTCTAGCTTCTGAGGTTGTGAACAAAAAAGTAAAGACTGCATTAAACTAGCAAGAACTTCCCCTTCATGATCTCTTATCACTACTCCCAACTCTTATCTTATTACCTTCCTCTCTAACAGCAACATCCAAGTTTATTTTAAGCCAATTAGTTGGTGGAGCTTCCCATTTTGTAGTCACCTGTTGGTTTGATGTTGATCTCGGTATGTTATGCTGTTTGTTTGCTTCTTGGAACTCATCATGTGCTTCTGTAGCTCGCTTGAACATGACAAAGGGATGCGAGAAACTTCCTTCAAATATCAGTTTATTTATTCACCCACATTGATCTTGCTATCTCTGCAAATAGACTAATATCCTTTTAGCCTATTCTTTGAAGCAGCTGCATAAATATACATCCAAAATCCTCACCTGTAATGGAAGCTTTTTGAATTTTCCTGCTACTTAACAACCAAACATATTGTGCATATGGACATGTCCATCAAAGATGGTCTGGAGTTTCATTTCATTTTAGACATATTGGACATAAGGGATCTATGGTGATTTTCCTCTTGTATAAGCTCACTTTGGTAGGTAGAGCAGTAGTACATGCACGCCATATGACAACATTTGTGGTCTGCATCTTCCATATCTGTTTCCAAAGCTCACTATGAACCCCATTTGTTGAAGATTCCCCTTTATTGATTTCTTGTTTCTATTTATGTAAATTATATGCACTCTTTACCGAAATGCAGCCATTAGAAGTATCCTTCCAAACCAATTTGTCCTCAGAAGCTGTAGGCGGGGCAAGATTATAAAGATATATTTTTCTCTTAAATATAAGTTTAGATTCTAAGAAAAGTTCTTAGAATTTATAAAATTTTGGGGGGTTGTAGGCTTTTCACCATGATCCACCCAGAGCATGTTACTGCTGGTGCAAGCCCACCTAATACTTCTAAATTTTGTTACTTATCATCCTACACGCCATACATAATATTTATTTTTTATTTAATTTAGTCTTATTCCTACTAAATTAATTAAGTTCTTATACTTACTATCTATATACCACATATTTATTAAGGAAAAAAAAATCGTGTATGGTATGTGGTGTAGAAATGATGAATAGAATTTTTCAATATCTCCGCATTAATCTGCACAATATAAGGCATTGAAACTTCAAATTATGACAGCCTTTCTTGGAAGAGTAATGCTACAAAACTCACATAGACAAACTCCTTATAAAAAAGTGGATCACACTAATAAAAAATATTTTTTTTTTACATTTTTTCTTAGGTAGGATCTTTTTTTTTTACGAGAATTTAGACTTGCTTATTTGAAGCCTATACAAATCATTTATCTTCTTGAAAATACCGTCATATATTAATACAGTTTCTTAAAAAATATTTTTGCTAGTCAAATTTTAGTGCGCGGTACAATACTTATTTTAAAATTCATAAAGAAAATTTGAAAATAATATTGTTTCTTAATTCTTATTATTACAAGACTTACTTCAATAAATACATAGAACGTGTATCGTGTGGATTCTCCATTTTAAATTTGCTTTTTCTTCTCCATTTGTAGTTGTAAAAATTAACGGAACATTTAAAAATATGTTTTGAAAGGTAGTATAACAGAAAACTCAATAATTATTAAAGAAGTGTTACAACATAAAAATAAATTTATAAATTAATATATTTTATTTGATACATTATATTTATTTTATAATATAAATACATTTAAATTAACTAAACAAAAGAAGCATTTCTCTAGTTGAGTAAAACTATAGAGCAGCCACTATAGCAGTGCACACAATGCACACTTTACGTAGCTTTTTTTTTTTATTTTTTTTTATTTTTAAACAAAACGTGTGTTTTGTTTTGGCCGGTTGAATTTTCTTCCCCCATTCGAATTTGCCCTCGCGAAAAACCTCCTCCCTCACTTACGTTGCATCACCTTCCTCTGCCCAGTGCCATCGGCGACGCCGTTGGTACTGGTGGAGTCAGCCACATCGCGTAATCCTCCCTCACCAAGCCAGCAGCGTCATATCGGATACAAAACGTGCGTTTGACCTCTATCGGCCACCCAGCAGCGCCACCGTCCATCTCACCAGCTCCCCCTCACACCGACAATCCTCCAGCAACCTTCGAGCCTCCACGGTTGCCCCTTCTCCTCTCCTGAAATGGATCTCACACACGGATATAGCCACCATACTGCCGTATTATGCTAGCCCACCCACCACTACCGAACCCCATGACCTCCTAGTAAACCTCATCGTCGAACCCAAGTCACGACAACTCCCTCCTCCCTCACCATCGCAGCTCACAATTCGAAATGGGTCTTTCCCTCTCTCGCCACCATGCTGCCACCGTACGCTAGCCCAACTACTACCACCGAGCCCCACAACCTCCCAACAACCCTCACCGTCGAAACCAACTCACGGCAACCCCCTCCTCTCTCTCCATCGCAGCTCACATTTCGAAATGAGTCTCCCCCTCTCTCGCTACCATGTCGTCGTCGTACGCTAGCTCAGTCACCACCACTTAGCCGCACAACCTCCTAACAATCCCACTATCGAACTCAAGTCACAGCAACTCTCTCCCCCCTCTCCACCCCAGCTCAACCCCGATGTTAGAGATTTCGATTTTCGAATTCTACCCCCGGGAGACGCTTCGGGGGGAAGAGGGTGAGAGATAAATTGGTCAATTTACTTGGGCTTAACCACGTCTTGTGTAAATGGTTGCTGCTCCCCAGATATTTTCTTCTCTAGTTTCTAGATCTCAATGGAAACTTTATTTTAAAAAATCCATCGCCATCACCGAGCCACACACGTTACATCTCTTTTTCTTCTTTGCTTTAATCTAGAGAGAGAAAAATGGAGTATCTTTCTGCATCGTTTCTGCTTCCTCTTGTAATCCTGTGCGTCTCTCTTGCTCTCATCTTCCGCAATTACAGGTACAGATCAATTTCTCCGAAGCTTCCACTCGGTAGAAAAGGATGGCCTATCATAGGTGAAACTTTGGAGTATGCCATGGCCAGCAAAAGTGGCAACCCAGACAAGTTCACAACCGACAGAATGAGCAAATACTCGCCGGACGTGTTCCGAACCTCCTTGCTTGGGGAGAACTTTGCTGTGTTCTGCGGCCCTTCTGGGAACAAGTTCTTGTTTTCAAGTGAGAACAAGTATGTTAGCGCATGGTGGCCACGGTCTGTGCGGGAGACTCTGCATTTTCCTTCTGACTATTCTAGAAAAGGAGAGAGGCTGGACTTTCTCAATGAATTTCTCAAACCAGAAGCTCTACAAGATTACATACCCATAATGGATTCCATGGCAAAAGAACATTTGCATTCAGATTGGTCTCCTTACAAAGAAGTGAAGGTTTTCCCACTATCAAAGAAGCACACCTTTGGATTGGCTTGCCGGCTGTTTCTTAATATCGAAGATCCGGAGCATGTAACCAGATTAGAGAATCCCTTCAATCTTCTTACGGAAGGCATAATTTCCCTTCCTTTAAATCTTCCAGGTACAGCTTTTAATCGTGCAGTTAAAGCCGGAGAAGTCATCCACGAGGAGGTTTTAGCCATCATTAGACAGAGAAAAATGGAGCTCTTGGAGAATAAAGGTTCGGCACAAGTAGACCTGTTGAGTCGCATGCTCTTAGTAACAGATGAGAATGGCGGAGGAATCGAGGAGGAGAAGGAGACCGCTGCTAGGATTACAGGTTTATTCATTGCCAGCCGCGATACAACAAGTGCAGCAATTACGTTCGTCCTGAATTATCTTGCAGAGTTTCCCCATGTCTACGACGAGATCTTAAAAGGTATATATGTAGGCATTCATCATGATATATCCAGTGCATAAAGGCACCTAACTTCAATTATCATAGGACACTACCAGACTAACTTCAAATATGCATATGCATCGACTCTTTTAACAAAATAGTCGTACTGACACTATATATGCGGCCACTCTTGCAAAATAGAACATAAATATATATATATGTATATACATAAGGTAATTTAATCTGATGAAATGCTTTGCTTGGCTAATAGAACAAATGCAGATAGCGAAGTCCAAGGGCTCAGATGAATTGCTTAATTGGGATGACATTCGGAAGATGAAGTATTCTTGGAATGTGGTGCGTGAAACAATGAGGTTAACACCACCTTGTCAAGGAGCATACAGAGAGGTCACAACTGACTTCACTTATGCTGGTTTTACTATTCCCAAGGGATGGAAGGTATAATGTAATAATTAATTCAATTGTTCTTAAAATCCTGATAAACTTAGGAATTTAACCTTTTTTTTTTTATCTTCCATGCAGACATTCTCAACTGTGAATTCAACCCACAAAAATCCCAAATATTTTCCTGATCCTGAAAAGTTTGATCCTTGGAGATTTGAAGGAAAGGGACCTGAGCCATATACTTATTTGCCATTTGGAGGAGGACCTCGGATGTGTTCGGGAAAGGAATATGCACGATTGCAAATTCTCACTTTCATTCATAATGCGGTCATCAAATTTAAATTCAAGAAAGTAAATCCAAGTGAAAAAATAAGTTACGGTTTGACACCCATTCCAGAGAATGGTCTTCCGCTTCTCCTGGACCCTCCTGAAAACTAGAATCAAATTTCATTCATCATCAGCTTGAGTAATTCTATATATATATATATGTATATGTATATGAACTGATCAAGGAGTGTTTAGATTTCTAAATCCTCCCAAGTTTACGTTGTCTTCTAATTAATGTTGGATTATGTTCTTTTATATGACACGTACACAACTTCATATTGATTTGTAAGACATTTTCTATGCATGCCACGACAACTTTGTGAAGTGCATGCTGTCATCTCCGGCCACCTTATTATTGCATCGTTATTTACGGTGAAGTTGAACACACGTACAGACAAACCTACGCCTTCTGCAGATGCCTCCCTCGAGACCATAAAACCTACGCTTTTGCAATTTTTTTTTAATTTTTTTATTCACATTTTTTACTATATTTAAATATTTTTAAAAAATACATAAATACATTTAAAATCACATTCTTAATTATTAAGTAAATAGAACCTACTAGAAATACGCGCGGTGTCTCTGATTTGAGCTGCGCACATATTTTTTAACATTTATGTCCAAAGCTGCCCATTATTCCATAGTTTCTGTACCAAAGCAGAAATTTTCGGTGGAAGATTCTTACTTTAAATATATTCAACACCAAAAATGAGAATGTTGGGTTCTAAGAATGTTCCACCCTGACTGAGCAGTGGATTTACCACTCTTTTTATGCTTTCAATATCTATCATCATCACCACTTCTTAACTTTATTGGAAAACTAAGAACATGATGCATCAATACAATGATTTTGAAGAATTTCAAGCTTATCTCTCTACCAATCAGCTGCAGAACATAAATTATTTAATCTCAAATTTGATGAAGTGTAGTTGTGGCTACGAGGCTATAGAGTCTGATTTATATGTTTTTAATAATTGTGATCTTGCTATATCTATATAGCATCATTTCTCAAAGATTTGTGGCATCTTATATCTTTTAGTTTTGGGGTAAAGAGATAAATTGTTAATTTAGGTTGCGTTTGGATGTTGAAGTGAGTTGAATTGAGATGATAAAATATTATTAGAATATTATTTTTTAATATTATTATTATTTTAAGATTTGTAAAAGTTGAATTGTTTATTATATTTTATATTAGAATTTGAAAAAGTTATAATGATGAATTGAGATGAATTGATGATCCAAATGAAGCCTTAGTGGTTGGGTTTTTATGGGACAAATCAGATTCATATAATTGCTTAATTAGTTCTCTGTCTAATACTTTGGAAATTGTGGGTAGCAAGAAACTTAGCCAAATATGAAGGTATAATCAAATCTACTTCTTGCATTTTTTGAAAAATTGTGAAATGATTGTATGAATTAAATCTGATGATTAAACCATCAAAGGGTATAAAAAGGTTGAGATGCTGTTTCTATTTCTTGAGAATTCCATTGCTAATCGAGAGGTTTGTATTCGCAACTCATCTTAACTCATTTCAACTCATCTCAACTCATCTCACTACTATTCATTAGTATTCATCAATTTTAACTCACAAATCTCACTACTATTCATAACTCATCTCAACTCATCTCAACTCATCTTCGAATCCAAACAACACAAACCGAAAAAGTCTAGTTTAATTCGTTGGTTGAATCCCTCTACTGGTAGAATGAAACTTAATATCGACGGGACCTCAAAAGGCAATCCTAAGCTTGTTGGTTGTGGTGATATTATTCGAGATCACTATGGGCAGTTTATACATAGATTCTCCATTCATTTGGGGTGGGTACAAATGTATTTGTAGAGACTTTTGGCTAGTCTTTCTTTGTGTTACCAACTTGGTTTTTATGATGTTATTGTTGAGTTTGATGCATTGCTAGTCGTTAATTGGTACATAAATAGGAAAAAGCCCCTGCAGGTATGTGAATATTTGGGAGGATACACTTGACTTTAACAAGTTTATAAGTTTTGACGTGCAGCATATATACAGAGAAGGTAATGGTGTGATAGACAGATTAGCTAATCTTGAAGCTTCATGTATTACTTTGTCTTTCTCTTCTATTTTACAATTATCTAGAAATTTGTATGAAATTTTTGTTATTGATAAATCTAGTTTACCAAATTTTAGATGGAAATAGTCCATTTAAATATTTGTTTTATTTCTGTTATAGATATTTTGGAACAATTAATGTAAGTAGTAGCTTTTTTCTTTTCTTAGAATGAAAGGTTTTTACAAGAGCTTTGATTTTGGGATTTATGTAATCTCCAAAACTCTTATACTAATTGCAAAAGGTATTTCTCTTAACAAGGAATTTATATAATAAAATTAGGGGTACTGTCACTCTTCTAAAAAAAAAAAAAAAAACTACAAAAACAATTCTAACGCCTTTAGAGTAAATCATTACCGTCAAGGTAATCAGTTCCACATATGTTGAATGATCAACAATATTATTGTGGTTTCTCCCCGATCGAGACTCACCTATTAAAACAGTAGTATAATCCTACTTACTCAAAATCAAAATGTTCGATCATCAACACTTGAATAAAAATTAGTCATATTAATTGTGATATATAGCAATATTCCACTTTCTTCTCTACTTCTACAAAAGATTTTTATAAAAACAATCTTATAAAATTCAAACTGACGTTAAATTCATTCCATTATCCCATCTTGACATATGAGATAATTATAAGTTTAATTTTATAGAATTTTTTTGATAGCTAAGGCATTTTGAGAGGCTCTTTTGGAGAGAGCAGAGCGAGGGAGGCGTGGAAACAAGAAAGCCATTGTTAGCGAGGTCTTGACTTGAAATCCGAGGTGAAGCCCGACTCAACACTGTTAGGCTCAGCCCAATATGAATAGCCATTAATCAGATGAAACGGGAAGCTGAAGCTCATAAATGGGAACATTCCAGAGGAGACGAGACTAGACAAGAAATCCACAAAATACCCAAGGGCCGTAACCTTCGTTACGTTACGTGGAACAGACTCCCGTCTATTTCATTGTTCGAAATTTCCACTTCATTCTTGTCTTAATAATTCCAATATAGTGAGTGATCGCCAACTTCTTACTTGATGGCTACCGGTGCGGAGGTGACGGACACCGATAGGGCGGTCTCCGGTATAGCTTTGTTCTTTCCGGCCAACGACCATTCGACACCTTCTTCCACCTCCACTCCTTCCAAGGTTCCCCGTCGCCTCAGACGCCTTCTTCTCCAACCCAAAAGCCCTTCCACTGCTGCAGATACCGAATCCAAGCTCGGAGGAGCCAATCTCTGCCGAAAGGTCTCTCTCTCTCTTTAGTCTCTTTTCTAAAATTCTTTCAATTGTTATCTTAGGTCGAATTATTCTTCGTTTTTGTTTGTTTGGTTAGAAGCATCAGGAAAGAAAAGTAATTGAATTTTAATCTCCGGCACTTCTTTTCTTTCTTGGTTAATATTTGAGTTAAGCTGAAATAAAATTTATGAACGTTGGTTGTTCAGCAATTATCTGAGTTGTCGAGTAAGGCACGACCGAAATCAAGGAGTCCGCCACTGCCTTCTCCTTCTCGTTTTCAAGAGGCGAATCTCGGTCAGCAGCTCGAAGCCAAACTTAATGCTGCTGAGCAGAAGAGGTAACATGTTTCTCTAAGAATGTTATTGTGGGAAAAAAAATACTCCGGTCGCAGAGTCGGAGGGAACTATATGATCTTTTGAGGATTTGGTCTTCTATTCTACATTGGATTGCTCTATATTATACATCCCATCTTCAATTTCTCTTTTGCTGTCATACCTACTCCTCCCAAACAGTTTGTTTTGATTGTAAACCTTAGTTGTAGCTCCATAAGAATTGTTGTTCTTTTGGAAGCAGAGGGACCGGTTATTTATTAAGGTATCGGCTTTTCTTGTATTGTCTTATTTCAGCTATATTTCTGCGACCTCTTTAAATCAAATCAGCTAATAACAATTGTACATTCTTCCTAACTAATCATACCATCCTAAAAGATAAATTTGCCTTCTGTTATCTTTTGATCTAGCTTTCAGCAAATACATCACCTTGTGGTCCCTAGAGCACCACGAGTATACATTGAGCCAATTTTCCAACATATGAAGACAGGATCTTATACGTAGTTACTTCATGTCATTATCATTTCAAGTAATGATTGAAACAGGCTCCTGAGAGGATTGGAGAAAAGAGGATCCATTTTATTGACTCTCCTGGTTACATAATGAACGATAACAGAGGGCAAAATATTATAAACACCACTTTTTCAGAACTTAAGAAAATGATTCGATTTCACAATGATCATCCAGACTAAGTCAAACCCCCATAAACCTCGGTAATTTTCCCACAACCCAAGTCTTGATCTTCACCATTAATTTTAATGTGGATATCTTCTCTGATCATAGTGACTCTGGCTTTCCATTTGAAAAGGATGGATCTTATTTCAGAATGTATCAATCTATGCATTGATCATATAATTGGAAGAAAAGTTTCCCTTGCTTTGGCACCATAACAAAATTATGCTTCACCAGAAAAATGTCATGCACCAATGTGAACTGTTGTATGTGTAACATCAGCTTATTTCTCGCACACTGATACCGACAGGTTAAGCATTCTTGCAAATGCACAGATGCGCTTAGCTAGGATGGACAAGCTGAGGCAAGCAGCTAAAACTGGTGTGGAGATGCGCTTTGAGAAGGAACGCGATGAACTTGGTACTAAAGTGGAATCACGTGTTCAGCAAGCAGAGGCAAATCGAATGGTTCTCCTTAAAGCTTCTTGTCAACGGAGGGTAGCTAAGAGAGAGCGATCAGCTCAATTCCTAATGCAGAAAATGATGCAGGATAGAAAGTATAAGGAGTTTTTGCATGATGCAATTCTTAAAAAGCGTGCAGCTGCTGAAAAAAAACGGCTGGGATTGTTGGAAGCTGAAAAGAGGAGGGTTCATGCTAGGGTATTGAAAGTTCGGCAAGTAGCGAAGTCCATCTATATGCAAAGGGAGTTTGAGAGAATGAGAAAGAAAGACCAATTAGAAGATCGGCTCCAAAGGGTGAGTTTGTCTTTGAAGTAAATTTCATCTAAAGTACATGCATTATTTGCTTGGGTTAATAAGTCATATTGGTTCTTTGTCAAAATTATTTGATACTGACTAGGCTAAGAAGCAAAGGGCAGAATATTTGAGGCACAGAAGAAGTTCACACAGTTCTGGTGATGTCATTTCAAAAATGATGAATGAGCAGCAGGGGGATTACCTTTCAAGAAAGTTGGCAAGGTGCTATTTTGCTCTTTTTTTTCTTATCGCTTGCGGTAACCTCTTGACAGTTAGCTTTGGTTGCCATACAGTTAATATGTGCTCTTATAGTTGTGTTTCCAACATATAACTCAATATTTAGTAATTCAAGTTTTAGTAATCATTAGCATTAGACTTCTTCCCCCTCTTTCTTAACAAGTGAGATTAGTTATTTTTATTGAATCTTTACTTTGGTCTATTGGACCCTCTCAAGGGTAACATTTGAGTGTTACCGTTGATTATGTTGAGAAAGATACGCCTGCTGGTAATGAATCTGTGCAGCCCTAAATATGAACATGCTTGAATAAAATCCACTTCTTGAATGTTGCTCCTTGGATGGCTCTTTCACTGTCCAGTTATTTCTTAAAAATCTAAATGTTATTGTTGCAGTTTTCTTATTAATGTCAAATGTTTTTATTTATTGTTGTGGGTATTGTCGTCTTTGTGATTTTTCCCTGTTCCCCATTTCCCTCATTCTTTAAATCATTTGTAATATGTGGTAAATGTTCTGTTTTGCATCTTCAGGTGCTGGAGGCGGTTTGTAACATTGAGGAAAACTACTGCTGCTTTGGCAAAAGCTTTTATGACCTTAGAGATTAGTGAAAAGTCTGTCAAGTCAATGCCATTCGAGCAGCTTGCTCTTCAAATTGAGTCGGCTACGACTATCCGAACTTTGAAAGTTTTACTTGACCGTTTAGAGAGTCGCTACAAGATCTCACAGGCAGCTGGTGGTAATCTATCTAGTCTGAGGAACATTGATCACCTTCTTAAGCGTGTTGCATCTCCAATTGTAAAGGGGAATGCCAGTATCAAGAGGAAGGGGACTAAGAGTTCTGATTCTAATAAAGAAGCTGTTCTAAGTCCAGTTAAGTTATCAAGGTACCCAGTGAGGGTTGTGCTCTGTGCTTATATGATCTTAGGTTACCCAGAGATTGTTTTTAGTGGGAAGAGTGAGCACGAGGTTGCTCTTGCTGACTCTGCTTGTAAGTTCATTAGTGATTTCGAGCTTTTGATCAAGATCATGCTAGAGGGTGACATGCAAAATGCTAATGACAAGACAGCATCTACAATTCCTAGTCGAATAACTGTCAGATCCCAGCTGGATGCTTTTGATAAAGCATGGTCTTCTTACCTTTATCACTTTGTATTATGGAAAGTTAAGGATGCCAAGTCACTAGAAGAGGATCTGGTGAGAACTGCTTGCCAAGTGGAGCTCTCTATGATGCAAACTTGCAATTTGACTTCAGAAGGAAATAATGGTGGTCTTACTCATTATATTGTGGCTATCCAAAAACAGGTCCTTATCACGCACTTCACTTGGTTGTTATCAGCAGTCTCTTATTAATAATTGACTAACTCTTAGCTCATATGATTATATGCTATCATCATGTTGATACCAGGTTACAGAAGAGCAGAAACTACTAAGAACAAAGGTGCAGCATCTGAGTGGGAATTCTGGGCTTGAACGTTTGAAGTGTGCTCTCTCTGACACGCGTTCCAGATTTTTAGAAGCGAATGATTCTGGGAGTTCATCAGCATTCCCAGTTCCACGTCTTTCATCTTCGTGTTTGCCTGGATCACCTGAGGACTCTTTTGCTTCTGTCACTGGTGAAATGATTAATCTGGCTGAAGGCCGTGAAAGCTTTGATCCCATAGTTCAATCCTTGTCTGAGAGAGATGATCCTTCCTCGGTTGAAGCAGTTGAATCCTCTACCCCTTTCAAAGATTCTGCTTATGGTGACCTGAACTCTGATGCAATGTTAATTGGCGAGAATGAGCTACTTGTCAATGAAATTGTGCATGAGCATCGTCATGGTTTTGCTGATAGCTTCATCAGTAGTGATCCGGATAAAAGTAGTCTTAATGTTAGTGCATTGATCTAATTTCTGTTCCTTTTTCAAGTTTCTCATCACTTAATGGAGATCAAATCCTCACAATGGCTTCCTTAACATCACTATTGTGCAGGAAAAAGTGAGAGAGACGATGGAGGCGGCTTTTTGGGATGGTATTATGGAATCCATGAATAAAGAGGAGCCTGACTTCAGCTGGGTTCTTAAACTTATGAATGAAGTCAGGGATGAATTGTGCGAGATGTCTCCTCAAAGCTGGAAAGAAGAAATTGTTGAAACTATCAATATTGACACTCTCTCAAATGTAGCTTAGTCTTACTGCATATGCCGTTAATTGCCATTACGTCCAATATTATTGTGTATATTCATAATACCACCTCAATAGCCTTCATTCTTATAAATTTTTTTCCTGGTAGGTGTTGAAGTCTGGCATGATAGAAATCGAAAATTTTCAGAGGATCCTAGAGTTTTCATTAGTCACTTTGCAGAAACTTTCGGCCCCAGCTAATGACGATGAGATGAAGCAAACTCACCATAAGTTGCTGAAAGAACTAGGAGAGATTTCTCAAGTTGGAGAAAAGCCAAATGTTTCATTTGCCATCTTAATGATTAGGGGTCTGCGCTTTGTTCTACAGCAAATACAGGTACTGGTTTCAAGACTAGTGTTATGCTTCTTTACTACCCGAATAACAGTAGGCTGGAAATTTGCTTTCAATATCGTAACTGGTTCTGTGAACCTTTAATTCTTCCCTTAGTGTATAAGCGGGCTATCTTATGCATAAAATCATTGAGGAATATATGATGAGTGCTAAATTTTGCTTCTTAGAACGGTTGGCAAATACTTGATGATCCTCCATTTGATGAGATAGAGATAAGGTCTGCTTCATCCAGGCCAATGGTTGGGGTCAATGCAATCTATCTAACTACAGTTATCAACAGGAAAAACAATACTTGTCGAGGGGAGGATGCTTTATGTTAACTAATGGTGTACTTTATATTTATTCTACTTATATGTCCATGTCATCATTGGATTCCCATGAAGGGAAGACAATCCCAATGCACCGTTTATGAACAGAGTTCTGTTCATTATACTGCAATTGGTGGTTAAGTGGTTGGAGAAACTATAAGGACATCTTTATGTGGGGGTCTTGGCAGAGAGTCTAAATACAATATAGTAAAACATAAGTGTGATACCCCATATGATATAAATAAGGGTAGGTGGTGTATGGGATCCCACATTACTTGTGAAGGAGAAGTTCTTGCTCTTTATAAGGTTCCAATGGGGTTATAATTGTATCATTGACTAGTCCTTTTAGAGTATAGGCCATGTGGTTTGGGTCTTCCATTGGAGTGTTACAAATAGTATCAGAGCCTATCCCAATCAGAAATGTGGAACTTGAGCCATGCCACCTACAATGGACAGGCTCGACGAGGACGTCGGGAATTTAAGGGGGGTAGATTGTGATACCCCATATGATATGGATAAGAGTAGGTGGTGTATGGGATCCCACATTGCTTGGGAAGGAGAAGTTCTTACTCTTTATAAGGTTTCAATGGGGCTCTAATTATATCATTGACTAGTCCTCTTGGAGTATAGACCATATGATTTGGGCCTTCCATTTGGGCGTTACAAGAAGTTAGTTGCTCCCCAGATTAGGTGCTAGGATTTAGAAGATAGGATAATTCAAGGAACTTTTAGGTCAATTGTTGTGGAGGTGTGCAGTGGATATAATTAGTGTCTGGCAGAGACTGTTGGAAAGAAAAGATGGTGAGGTGGTGGGCTGTTGCATGATAAACCAGTAAGGAGACAACAAGTTCATTTGTCGATTTTTTTTGTGCTCTTGGATAAGTGATGGAAGTCTTCATTTGAGGTATGATGCCTATTGCTGGTAATTGCATTGAGCTTCCCGAGGGGCTCAATCAGGGACTAAATGGGATGGGAGACAGAGGTTGGAAGCTTCACAACATTGGCTTTATTAGGAATAGTGCCCAGGCAGGCTTTCAGCTACTAGGGTTTTCACCCCAAACTAATTAAAGATTTGTTTTCATGATGTCATCACTGTCTTTGAAAACCGTTCTTATTTCTTGTCTATGAAAATTGTAGTACTATTTCAGATCCATACTTTCCTCAGGGTAATTGTAGAGGTCTGAATTTGAAAGGGGAAAATCTCAATATAATGAGCAGCTTGGTCAGCAACTACAGGGTTAAAGATGCTTGTGAATTTTAGAAGGAGGTAAATATTATTGAATCAAGAATCTAGATGTAGTGTTTAATATGTGGGATGTGATCTATTTTCCCTTTCTTTCAATTGTCTTTAATGAGAACAGATGTCACAATATTAAAAAAGAGTCGGGGTATGATAAAAGATGCATAGACATCTAAGGGGTGTTTCCCCAGTTGACAACAAAGGCAAGTATGACCAGGTACTATAACTGCAAGAAATAATCTATATTGATTCCTCCATTTTTCTGTTCGGTTAATGGTCAACTAGAATTGGTCAGGTACTATAACTGCAAGTTCCTTTTTCCTAACAGTTGAGTGGCATCCACATAGCGCAGCTAGGTAGTGCCTTTGTGATGGGTACAAAATTTCACTGGTTCCGATCATATAGGTCCTAGCAATTACTTGTTCTCTCGGCAAAAGTGAGGATCCAACCACGGCCCTTTTCAAGAATGAAAGAGCTGGGCCAACAAGCTGTTCGAAGCCTCTCGATGACTCTTTTGTAGTTTGAGTGCTAGATTGACCGGTGACAGTTGTTTTTAACTTAGAATTTGTTTTTATTTTTGGCCCATAATTATGGACCCCTTGATCTCCAGTCCACAAAATATATGATGATAAGCTTTTCATTTTACAGGAGGTGTACTTCTAACCCTGTATCAATTTAATTGGATGCAGGCTCTTAAGAGAGATATTAGCAAAGCACGCATAAGAATTGTTGAACCACTTATTAAGGGGCCGGCTGGTTTGGAGTACTTGAAAAAGGCTTTTTCCAACCGATATGGATCTCCTGCTGATGCTGCTACTTCTTTACCCTTGACTAGGCAGTGGCTGTCATCAGTGCGAGTGGTTGTAGAGCAAGAGTGGGATGAATACAGAGAATTTCTATCCGCCCTGAAAAGCGATGCAAAATTGTCACAGGGATTTTTCCCTACTACCCTTAGAACTGGAGGCAGCATTCGCATGTCATCAAAAATGGGCTCTCCAACCTTTTCTCCAACAGGTTTGATTGGAAATTTATCAGTGGTTCACGTCTCATTTGAGATTGGTTGAATTGTACTGATTTCTTCAATTTGATTTATGGAATTCTATCGTGTACAGGTAAAGAACAACCAGAATGCGAGGGGAAAAGGGTTGATCTAACTATTAGGCTTGGTTTGTTAAAGCTAGTAAGTGCGATAGGGGGGCTGACCCTGAATACGCTGCCTGAAACTCTTAAGCTTAATCTATCTAGGCTAAGGGCTGTTCAATCTCAACTTCAGAAGATCATTGTCATGTCTACAAGGTAATATATGGAATTCATGTTGTCTCATCTCATTTTGTTGTTTGAATCTGTAATTTAGTGTCACTTATTCCACAGCATGTTGATTCTCCGTCAAACACTTGTGAGTGAGAACTTAGTGACAAGTCCTTCAGACGTGGATAGTATATTAACCACACGTGTCAAGCAGCTCTCCGATCTGTTGGATAGTGTTGAAGATGTGGGTGTACCAGAAATTGTTGAAACAATCAGTAGATTCTCTGAAGGTGATGATCATGTTTTAGATGCTGCAAAACTCCAAGTGAGGAAACAGGTTATGGAAAATATGTTGGCAAAAAGCTTGCAAGCTGTTGACCCCATATATGTCCGGGTGTCCCATAATGTTTATCTGGCTGTGAGGGGTCCGTGCTTGGAGGAAATGGGCTGAAGGGAAGACAATTGGTGGAGACAGCTCTGCGACGTCTGGGAGCAGCTCTTCTTACAGATAAGATAATGGAGGTAGCTGAAGTGCTGATTGTGGTGGCAGTTGTGTCAGCAAATGTTCATGGGGCGTGGTATGAAGAAGCGCTCAATAGTTTGTAAACTGTTCATGTGTTAAGAAGCATAGATGTAATGAATTTTTTATTCCTTGCATCATGTCAAAAAATAACGAGAATGTATGCAAATAATCATCTTGTTATGCATCAGTTGTCTTTAACATGATGTAACAGGCGTGTAATATGTGGTGAACGGTATCTTCGTATCGTAGATTGAGGTGTAAATGGCTTGCTTGTGAATCAAATGAAGGGTATTTGCTGTTTTTTTTTTTTTTTTGGTACTTTTCTGCTTATGTCTGAGTCAAAACAAACGATTGATGAAACAGTCATCGAACTTTCTGGTACTTGAGCTACTTGGATAATCCGATACATAATGTTTGATGTTAGATGTTGGATTGCTTCGTGGTATTGTTACCATTGAGTAGCATCTTCTCCGTTTGCTGTGTAATATACAGCAAAATGATAACGACATTGTTAGATAGACAACAATTATTTTTCCTCCATATACAGAAAGAAAATCCACGTCTGCTTACATAAACACTGTTAAGTCGGGGCGGGGAGGGAGGAGGAGCTTTGCCATTGCAGTGCAACCAACTGTCGTACAGAGAGGAACCAAGGACAAAAAAAAAAAAAACTGTTTTATCTTGTAGAAAGAACATGTGTATCCGAGGAGAATGCATACAATTTTTTCTTTTCCTTTATTGTGGCTCCCACTTCTCTGCGATTTTATGTCGTAACTGGAGGAGAGCTCATGAACCTCCATGACGGAAATAAAGTATCGACCGGTAAATGGCAGCAACATGGAGGAAGCAGATGAGCACTATAAGGAGATCATCCAATAGGCCAACTATTCCCAATATTCCTGCAATATACCGGACATGTTATATTATCTTAGATACCAAAACATGTCCCACCACAAGAATTCAACAAATTAAATGTACAGGCAGCAAGATACCTTCTGGAATAATGTCAATGGGGCTGACTATGTAGATGACACTTAGAATCATCTGTACAAAAGAAACAGAATAAGAACATGTCCTCGAAATACCACTAAACCTATTCATATAGTTTTTTTAGGCATACAAAAAGGGATATTTGTCCAGACATCCATCCAGCATGACATAGGTAACCTCCTAAAACATTATACAGGTATGGGTCTTAAGCAATGCGATATTTCTCAACAAGTACATATAAGTACTTGGTACCCAAATCATTGACGTTCCATATCAGTTTTGCCAGTATGAATCATGAAAACAATTGAATAGTTTATAAATGACAGCATAAAATAATATCTATAACTTCCAAGATCCGGATTAATGCCATGAAATAAAAAATGCCACCTTAGGTATAGTAACAAACCACGCAATTAAGGCTGAAAAGTTATATGCCTTTATTATTTTATCAAAAAACATTGGTATCCCAGATGGACATAAATGTGACGATGATGGCACAAGTAAGCATGGATCCACAGAAATGAAAGATGCTACCACCCTTGCATGCATATCTGTATTGTTCACTTAACTGCTATGTAGACACGGGCTCTAATAACAAGAGGAAGGGATCTTTGAGGATCCATCAGTTCTCGTAACAACCTTCGAAGGAGAAATGGAAGATCCTGCATTCTCTGTCCCAAGAAAAGCATCTTTCAGATGTCAATTCAAAGTGAACAACTCTGCAGGGTCCCTAGATATGAATACAACTGTAAATAGAAATGTTTTTAGAGAAATGTTGCTGACCTATTTAAAAGATGTCAATTTACCTGAAAAAGGCCATTGGCATGCCCTCCAAAAAGGCGATTGTATGTTTGAACCTTTCCAAGAATCTCAGCAACATCGGGATCATGTCGCTGACTTAATGAAGCCTCTCCAGGAACCAACAATGTAATTTGACGACGACATAAGGGACATTTACACGGCTGGAGTGCTGATCCATGATGCCAAACAAGCATTATACAATCCCCTGTGCACAGAGGGGTAACAAATTACCTACCTGATTATAATAATTTTTGAAAAAGCATTGCTATCCAAATACAATCCCAACCTTATATGGCCATTCCAGTAAAATAGTTATCGTATTACATATTTCATACGATAAAACATACATCTTTACAACGATAAATCTAAGGCTAAATAATACAAGATAAATGCAATGATGTGCTAACAGAATGCAGCTATCTGATAAAAGTTCACTCACCATACCTAACTTATGTTTGATATATTAGATAGAAAAGGCTAGGTTTTCACAGGTCGAGGGTAACGCTGAGAGTTCAATCATTTCAGGCGAGTAACGATCAACTGAATGTGGGGCAAATGGAAAATTATTACTCAGTTCATTCAGAATATGAAATTGGTATGGAATCAAGGAATGCGTATGTGTGTATATATATATATATATATATATATATACACACACACAAAGAAAAAAAAAAAATCAATTTCTGAGATTTCCTTGGACATCAAATAAGAAGAAGAAGAGTAATAAAAAGGCACCGCAAAACCAGTGAGAACAATTGGCTTGACAAGGGATCTTGAAGTTGCTATGGCACACCGAGCAGAAATCGTTTGCTGGAGGACCGTCCATCTTTCTGTCTGTGTCTGGAGTGGCGTCAGGTTGAAGCTAGGCCCTCTCTCTAGCAATTGGGCCACCGAGGTAACTCTGTCTATTTCCCAAATATTTAATATAAAGATAAATAAAATTATTTTGCTGATTTTATAAATAAATAAAAATGCATTAAATTAAATAGCACAAGGGATAACATGCTGAATATCTGTCGCCTGTCGTTACGTTTCATTTCATAGAACAATGAAATCAAAATACAATGAAATATTTTAATTTAATTAGGCTTTTCGTTCCAAAAATAAAAACTGAGAGTTTTTAATGGGTCAATCCAAAGTAAACATTATAAAAGTGAGAGTCACGGGTATGGAGAACCAACTGGGTTCCGGCCCGAACTGAATGACGGGTACGGGTACAAATTGCCGCGCCCTTCCTGAAAAATGTCCGTAGTCTGAACTCTGAACTCTTATGACTTCCGGAAACCCTGAAAGACGAAAAGAGAAGTAAGTAAACAGAAGAGACCGTAGATAAAGGGATACGCGTCTGCTGTAATCAGAAATCGAACGAGAACTGCAAAATCCTAATGAAAATGGTTTGGTAATTGGCCTCTCACATTTCTTTCTTTCTTTACTGATTCAATGGATTTTGAAGAATTTCCTTCTTCATATTTTGTTTCTTATTATTTTTTGTTCCTATTTAGTGGAATGCGATCCACTTATTTTTTAAAATTTTCTAAATCGCAGCTTTCTAACGACTACATTTTCTGAGAAACAAGAAAAAACCAGTTTTTATTCTCATTCTGAAAACATATTTTTGGTTAAACGTTTTTGCTAAACATAACCAGAAATTTCGGTCTTTTTTCCCCTTCGTGAACATTCAGTTTTTTGTTTTTTGTTTTACTCGAAGCTAATTATTTTATATAGGATCTATGGCGGAAATTATGGCAATTTAGCCCCGAATAATTACAACTCTCATCTAATTACAAGCTTTGATAGTTGGGTTCTCTCTCTGTCTCTCTCACTCACACACACACATATCGATCAGTTTGGTTAATTGACACGTCCATCTCATTGTTTCTTTTGTCTCTTTAAGAGTTATTTTATTCAAAGTGTGTTCCACTGAGTTGGATCTGAAGTTGTTTGATTTATGCATATTATGGGTTGCAGTTTCTAGTCTTGGGAGGGACATGACCCATGTCTGCTGTCTCACACTCTCCAGGGCTTTGTAAGTAATACTCCCCTTACTTCTGCCTTCACTTCTTTCTTTTCCCGATTTGATTTTGTGTGTGAAGTTTGTTGGCTATGGTGGAAAACCTGTGGGTAGCCCAAGCGGTAAGGGCGAACTTGTGTGCATGTGCCTCTTGTCACAGGTTCGATTCCCCCTGGAATTAAATTGCGATTTAAGTGGGAGGCCATGGCGGTAGGTTGCTGTGCTAGTCTCCCCGGGGGTTTAGGTTCCATGGTTGAGTCCTAAGGGCTCTGTCGTGGGGTGGTTCCCCCGTCATCAAAGAAAGAAAAATGTGAATTCTCATTTTGGTTGCCAAGAAAGTAGAGGAAAGAGGACTTAATAAAGTAGAGGAAAAGAGGAGAAAATGCAATTTTGAATTTTGGGCTCACATTTTTTTTCAACGAAAAACCCCATGTGCTTAATAAGTGTAGTAGTCTCGGGTTGAATGGGCATTGGGATTTTGTCAAATCTGCACTAAAGAAAAAACTTAAAATTTGACTTCATAATTTACTGTACTACTATATTTCTATCATTTAAAGCCTTTTTTATTGATAGGTTTTTTTATTCTCTAGGTATGTTGGAGGATCAGCATTAGGAAATTTATTGAAATCTCGATTAAACTTTCCTCAAAAGTATCCAAACAGGCAGATTCGAATGGCAACGACCCACAATTCAATCGTTACTAGTGGCAGCAGTGAGTCAAGAGGTGCCTTGATTGTTCTAGAAGGCTTAGATCGTAGTGGGAAGACTTCACAGTCTAGTAGCCTACTCAAATACTTAGAAAGACTGGGGCATTCGGCTGAATTATGGCGATTTCCAGACAGAAGCACGAATGTTGGGCAAATGATATCATCATATCTTTCCAACAAATCACAATTGGATGATCACACAATCCATCTTCTCTTCAGTGCAAATCGTTGGGAGAGGAGGTTTGTTTTCTCGTTCTTGTGCAGCTTGCTGTGTTCTGGTTTGTGGGTTTTTTTATATAAGCTGAACTCTTTGTTTGTTCTAAGAGTAGTTCCTTGTTTGCTCTTTTTCTTATGCATATCCAAAAAGAAAGAAGGAAAACAAAAAATCCAGCATTTGATAATAAAATATTCGGTGCAAGCATTAGATGCTCAATCCTGTTACAGTCCTTAAGGTTCTACTCTGTTTTAATTTCTTTGCTATTAATCATTGGTGGGTGGCATGCACTTGGTCTATAGGCTGCCTGAAATTCGGCATTTAAGTACTATATATGTTCCACTTTAAGCTGGGAAGTATGTGGGAGATAGTTTTCTTTAGTTGTGTATGGTGTCTTAGTTCATAGCAAGATCATGATCATGTGGCTTGAGCCATTGTATGCAATGTGGAAATGTTGGAGGTATCAGGGAGCTTGTTGTTACAGAAGCTCTTGGAACTGGAAAATTAACTTAAATTATGCTAATGATGTGGATGAATTTCATTGTACCTTTTAGAAAGAAAAACAACTTGGTTTTATTTTTCCTTCTGAAAAGTTTTTTCGTGGGAAGAATTGTGACTATGTACACGAGCATAATTTTTACAGTGGTTGGACTTGTACTCAGTTATGCGTAATGCATACACAGATCATTAATGGAAACTAAACTGAAGACTGGAACCACCCTCATTGTTGACCGTTATTCTTATTCTGGAGTGGCTTTCTCGTCCGCCAAAGGACTTGGTGTTGAATGGTGTAAGGTGCAAACATGGTTCAACCTGTTCTTAGATGAAGTAAATGTTTTAGAGTTTCTTTTTCGAAATGAGGTCTTCTTTTGCAGGCACCAGAGATTGGGTTGCTGGCTCCAGATCTTGTACTGTATCTTGACATACAGCCAGAAGTAAGTTGTTATCATTATGTTGATTTACATAACAATGACTTCATCCCCATTATCAAGATCTGTTTCTTCCAGTTCTACAGGTAGCTTACTTTCTTCAAATGTTGTTTGAGGCATGAAACTGTCCTGCCTGAGAGCTAGTTAACTTTGCTCTGAAAGATTTCAGTGTTCACTTTTGCCTAACCTGTGTTTTGAGACACGCATACCCTTGTCATCTGACTTGGATGTTTCTGTAAAATTGGATGACTTTCCATTGGCCCTCTGCGATATTTTGTAAAGACTGGTTTTGCATTTGTATGATGTTCTAGGTGTTGAAAATCAATGTAATGATAGGTTTATATTGAAATGCTGATGTACCTTTCGCAGTTGCAGAAATAAAATGGTACTTCTGTTAATGGTCATAGAAATCATATAAGAAAAATCGTATTAGAGTATAATACTGGTGGAAGATGAACCCGATACACACACAGACATGCTTTTGTGCCCATCACATATCTATAAAAGCTATATCCATAAATCCATACCCTTCTATGGTGCATGCACGCATACAAACACATATGCATTCATACATGCAGACTTGCATACTTCTTGGAATGAGAAGTCTTTTCAAAATTTCAGCAAGCTGCAGGAAGAGGAGGATATGGAAGTGAGAGATATGAGCAGCTCGAGTTTCAGAGGAAAGTTGCCCAATGCTATCAGGACCTTTATGATGCTTCGTGGAAGGTAATATAATGTTTCGACCAGTTATACTCTGTGATTGAGAAGTTGCATGTTCTGGCTCATGGTTGTGATGGACTCAGGTTATAACTTATAATACTGTGTGATTGAGAAGTTGCACATTATCAACTGTTGTTTTAGTTTTGCAGTATAGTTTCATATTAACCCACTTGTACACGATGATGATAACACAGCTAATCTAGAGTTTTGTTATTGATTGATTTTCAGTTTGCAATCTTTTTCCTTTCTTCAATCTATATTTTAAAAATTATAATATTTTGGTTTAGATGGTAGTCTCTCTTGCTCTCTTTAGTCTTGTTGTTCATTAATTCCCCTCAATTTTAATTTTGGGTTTTTGTTCTTTTATGTAGCATTTTATTGATAATGCAACCCATCAGAGGGTGGCCTAGTGGTCAATGGATAGGATTGGGTGAGCCCAGTGGTCAAAGGGTAGCCTAGTGATTCCATACTAGGAGATTCCTCAAATTACCTGATTCATGGTCCTTGCAGATAAGGTCGGATATTCGGGGTTTACTTCCTATGGGTGAGTTCGAAGGGATCTGCCTTAGTGAGGTCTCACATCAAGAGAGAGTTACAGCTTAGAGCTTTTTTTTTTATTAGTGGGAAGCTATAGCTTAGATAACAAAAGCAAATATTCCATTTTGAAGTTTTGTTGCTTGTTGGTTTCTATCCATATTGCGGGATTTTTTTTTTTTTTTTTTTGGGAATTGAAGATCCGGCGTTAGACCTCCTATACTCAACTGCTCAATCTGTCCGACCCTGGCCTAGTTGGCCTTCTGTTTAGTGAAAGTTTGTTTTTGGATTTTGATTTTACCCTTTCCCCTCGAACCCCATATATATGGATTGCTTCAAGTGTTAAACCTGTATTTGTGAATTGACTGCAGATAATTGATGCTTGCCAACCTATGGAAGATATCGAGAAACAGCTGCAAAATATTGTATTGGATTGCGTCACCACATGCCAGAAAGACAAACCCCTTTCCAACCTCTGGTCAATTTAATTCTCCACCCCCTCTCCGCCCCTCTTTTTGTATGTTATTGTGGGTTTTTGAACATCGTCCGGTTTAAAATTCTGGTGCAATTATCTCCTATATTTGAAAAAAAGAAGAAGAAGAAGAAGAAATGCTAGTGTTTTAAATAAGTTTCGGGCTTTCTTTTGATGACAATTGTCGAGGATTTACATAATAGTTTTCATCCAAAGGAAGGTTAGTTTAGATGGTAATTTGATTGATTGCAAGTGCGAGTGTGGATATGACATGCTACATTGCTAATCACAAATCTTGAGGGGCCAAAGTGATGTCTTATGGAGTTAAAGATCCACAAATAATGGTTATCCAAAATCCAGATGGGGGAAACATCCTTTGCTCACCTTAATTCGGTTTCTTGACGTTTAGCATAATTTTTTGCTATTCCACCTTGTCCTAACGAGCTTAAAAAAGACATCAAAAATTAAGACAGCTGAAGAGCTTTATTAAGACGCGACTCAATTCATGATTTCAGTACCCAGATTAATTATAAAGAAGTGAAAACCGAAAGTTCTCACATCACATGGGTGAAAATACAAGTTCCTTTTTCCTATTCTTCTCCAAAACAAAACTCCAAATCTCCATCCCCCATAAAATAGGATTACACAACACAACAAAACAAGCCAGGATCCCAACTACCACCGGATTACGTTTCTCCGTCAAGAACGATGTTGTTCAAAAACCACAAAGCAATATCCATCAAGTTCTGATTTTCCCAGCCAAATTGGGAGTACCTTCGCTTCAAGTGAATCAGTTCTCATTCCCAGCTTCCTGAAAGAATAATAAGGTATCGATACTAAGCACCCAATTTCTTCTTTGAAATGCATATGCTGTAGCCAAAAACAATAGTGAAGTAATAGCATTAAAGGTCAATATATTATTGGTTACCATGTACCCGGTCATTTTCCTCAACTCTTGCTTCCCGTGGCTGTATATGTTAAAAGTTCTGCTCAGAGGAGAACCCCGGAACTATCCCTAGGTCACTACTCTTTAACGCTTTTACATTCAAATTAATTCGCATTTTGCTCTTCTTGTGATGGTCATGACTTTTTACCTATTTAACAGCCTAAGCTTCAAAATCAGACCCCATTGACCCTTCACATAACAGAATAGATCTCTCACATATACTTTAATACTTGTCATCATCTTCGAAAGACATGTCTACCTGAAAAACAGGAGTCTCTGTGCTCTTAGAAGCTATCAACTTTGGCGGAGTGCCATCAAATAAACGAGAACAGTCCGTGTATGCAGATCCAATGCCTACTCCAGCACCAAAAGCTACAGATGCCCAGCGAGTAACAGGAGTCCCTGGCATTACAAATCAGAATACATGGATCAAGATTATAGCTTAATAACAACAGAATTCCAAGGCGTTTTGATATCGTTATATCACTGCAACAAAATCAATCCGTAGACATCCATTCAATTATATGGTCTCAGCATTGGCACTTTGCTGCTCAAAAGAACGTAAGCCTGCCTGCCTGCATTGTTTGGGAGCTGTAGCTATTAACAGATTCTATAAACAAGGCACTTTAGTCACAGTTTCTAGCCCAGAGGTTCAAATTCCCTTAGGTGCAAACAATCTCTAGGGCCGGACTGAGAGATTTTTCTCTTGAATTATTCGAGGTGCACTTGCGGAAACTCCTTGCCGAGATTGTGCAACCCAGGATTAGTCGGATGCTGTTCCTAGACACCAGGTGCCAATAAAAAAAATTAAAAAAAAAAAGTTTCTAACCCAGAACCTCAAGGGTGTCGCCGGGATGGGATTCCAAAGCCCTTCTTAAGAAGTATCAAAACAAATACCATTGCTGTTACCAGAATTATCAAAGTAGTAACTTTTAAAAAGAAGTCAGCCAATAGAAATCAATTTAACCAGTTAATTGCTAGCCTACGGAAAAATTCTGAATCCAATACGGAAATCAAAGAGTTACTCCCAATACATCTGTTTGGTTGGAGAGAAAATGTAATAACAAAGAAGGGAGGAGAATATTCAAACTTCAGCTTCCATTCATGTTCCTAGTATAGTTTTGTATCGGCAGCGAAACGGGTAAATTAGAAAATAAAAGAAAGAAAGAAATAAGAGGGTGAAGAGAACGGACTGAAGAGGAGAAGGCCACCGAAGGCGCCGGCCAAGGAGGAGTAGACGAAGCGGCGAAGGGTCAGATCGAGACAGGCGTCCCATTTGGCATCCAAGTCGAATTTGGGAGGCAAGATCTCTTTCTTCTCAGCCATTCCAGTCTTCTTCTTGGTTTCTCGATTAAATTGATGGCTCTGAAATCCCGACTACCGAATGATTTTGGAATTTTCGATTGAATTGCAATTTAGGCCTTCGTAAAAATGTGAGGCCTTCCTTCCGGTTTGGTTCTCAGCGAGGGCTTTTCCCTTTGCCTCTGCGGATTCGTTCGCCAAATTATTATTTAATTTGATGAGAAATGAAACCTACCTCGCGTAACATTGGTTCCTTCCTGGATTTTCTGAATCCAAATCACTCAATTTTTAAGAAAAAGAACAACAGAAAAATAAAATAGTGTTTTGGGCTTTAATTTAGGGCATAAAGGCCCTAACTTTCTTTACCAGATTTTGCTTTTGGGCCCAAGCGCTCGTTTGATTTCCTTTTTTGCCACAAGCATGGAAGAACTATAAAGGGTAAAAAATACTGTTAAACGGTAAAATACTAATAAGGGTAAAAAATTACCTGGGATTCCTGTCTGTCTGTCTGCGTTGGCTCCTCTGTTCACTACCACGACTGTGTCGCTGTTGTCAGTGAGGGTAGTGAGTGTGTCTGAAGTTTTGAACTTTGATTATTATTGGAGTCGACACCCTCCCTCTTTTACTTTGCTCCTTTGATTACGATCTCATCCTCTCTTCTCTTTTTCTCCCGACAGTCACTTCCAACCCTCTCTTCCCGAATACCTCTCTCTCTGTTTTGCTCTGTATTTCACTCCGAAATGGCCGATGAAACTCCAAACCCTCCTCCCCACTGGCCCCAGCTACCTCCGACCGGCCTGCTGATATAGATCACTCACCAGCACCCGTGTCAGTGGTTGTGACGGAGTCTGAGTCTCTTCCTGTCACTGAGAGTGAATGTGAACAGCCAACCACACTCCCAGTGGCCGAGTCTGGCTCCCTGGTCGTGGTGGATGAGAAAGAAGACCTTCCGCCGCGGCCGCCATCTGTCGCTGTACTTGTCGAGGTGCAAAATTCGGCTACCCAAGAAGGGGTTGGTGTGGTTGAGGCTGAAAAACCGAAGCCGACTGAGGACAAAAAGATTCCTCAGTCTCTGGTTTCTTTTAAGGAGGAGAGCAACGTCGTGGCCGATCTCTCAGATTCTGAGCGAAAGTCTCTGCAAGAACTTAGGCAGCTCGTCCAAGAAGCTCTCGACGGCAACCGATTCACTTTCTCACCACCACCACCACCTAAAGACGCAGAGAAACAGGGTTCGGCTCAAGAAGCACCAGTAAAGCTAGAAAATGCATCAGCCGTACCGTCCGAACCCACTCCGAGAATCGAAGAAAACCCGGAAAAGGAAGCCCAAGAAGTAGCGAAAGAAGCAGAGCAATTGTCCATTTGGGGGGTTCCTCTTCTTAAAGATGACAGGACCGATGTGATTCTACTTAAGTTTTTACGAGCCAGGGATTTCAAAGTGAAAGATGCATTTGTCATGATCAGGAACACCATCAAATGGAGGAAGGAATTCGGGATTGATGCGCTTGTCGACGAGGATCTCGGGGACGAGTGGGAAAAGGTGGTCTTTATGCATGGATATGACAGAGAGGGGCATCCAGTGTGTTACAATGTATATGGGGAGTTTCAGAATAAAGAGGTGTATGCAAAAGCGTTCTCGGATGAGGAAAAGAGAGCCAAGTTCTTGAGGTGGAGGATACAGTTCTTGGAGAGGAGTATAAGGAAGCTGGATTTTAGTCCTGGTGGTGTTTGCACCATCTTTCAGGTCAATGACCTCAAAAACTCTCCGGGACCCGCAAAGCGCGATCTTAGGCTGGCCACCAAACAGGCTCTTCAGGTGCTTCAGGACAATTATCCCGAATTTGTAGCCAAACAGGTACATATCTTGACTTTGTCGATATCTAATGTTTAGGTTTGGTTGCAATCTTGCTTTAGATTCATTGGAGTGAATGAATTTGATTGCTTCGTTTGGGTATTGATTTCTTAAGGTGTTTATCAATGTTCCTTGGTGGTATCTTGCATTCTATACGATGATCAGTCCGTTCTTGACCCAGAGGACCAAGAGCAAGTTTGTTTTTGCAGGGCCATCGAAGACTGCTGAAACCCTTTTCAAGTTAGTAGACAATTTGAAGAGTTGGGCTTCTATGTGTCCTGTTAAAAAATGGACTGAGGAGATCCACTCATTTACTCAACTCAATCGATTCCGTCCATTCATTTGCATAACAGGACACAGAGAACGATTTCTTCACTCAAATTTGAGCATGTTATTTTGATTAATTACATTTGCTTCTTTTTTGGTTGCTGGTTTTGACTTTCAATTGCTCTTGGTAAATCAGGTACATATCTCCTGAGCAAGTGCCCGTTCAATATGGTGGCTTGAGTGTCGATTATTGTGATTGCAACCCAGATTTCAGCACTTCTGATCCAGTTGCAGAGGTTACTGTAAAACCAGCAACTAAGCAAACGGTGGAAATCATAATTTATGAGGTCTAATTGCATTTTTAACTTGTGTGTCCTGCATTATTATTTGGCTACTCCTAATTCTAAGTTGTTATTTAGTAATGTTTGGCCCGTATATGCACGATCGGTGATAAATAAAAGAATCATATCCTTCTCCTAATTGGAAATTGGGTAAATTGCAGAAATGCAGCATTGTTTGGGAGCTTCGAGTAGTGGGGTGGGAGGTGAGCTATGGGGCTGAATTTGTGCCTACAGCCGAAGATAGATATACTGTTATCATACAGAAAGCCACGAAGAAGGCCTCAAGTGATGAACCAGTGGTGAGCAACAGCTTTAAAGTTGGTGAACTAGGCAAAATACTGCTCACTGTGGATAACCCAACCTCAAAAAAGAAGCAGCTTCTTTACAGGTTCAAGATCAAGTCCTTCATAGACTGAGGATTTCAAATCAGCTCAAAGCAGTCGAAACTTTGTCTTGCTGCCTAGGGATGGGATTAAGATTGTCATTATTTCAATATCCTGATGCCGATTGAACATTTGTGCTTGATCACTGTGCCCGCAGACTGGTGTGTTTACTGGAGGCTTGGAAATTTAGTATTTGGAGTTGGATATACAATAATTTCACCTATAGTTGTTTGGGTGACTGTTGTCGTATTTGGTTTTTTGGGTGGTGAGGAACAAGATGTTGGAGAGTCGCTGGTAAAGGTTGAATCTGGTGCTGGTTTGTAATATATATATATATATTATTTTTGGGTTTAAATCTGTCTAGTTTCTTTGTACACTTATGCTTGTTTGATTGTATCTTCTTTGCAAGGAATGGGGGATGATGTTTGAAGAGATTTGGTTATAAAGGTGTGAGAGTGAAGAGTGAGAACAGAATTCTCCAAAAATGCAAACTAGAAAGAAAACAAGAATAAAATATGGTTAAATGAGAAAACCCACCCCCAGATGTAGACTGTAATATTAATTGAGGAATGGAGTGATTGTGGGTGACGTGATGTCCCTTCCCAGTCCCCACTTTGCTTTGCTTTTGTTTGTATTACAGTTTGGAGATGAGTTCTAGTTTTGATTCTTTGAGACATAACCCTGTACTTTGATTTGATCTTCGTTGCTCCATCTAAATTATTCCTATTCAACAGCTCAAAGCACGAATAATAATAAAAAAAAAAAAAAATCAGAAACCATTGATATCAATTTGGAGTAGAGGAGGAGGATCCTTCGGCCTTATCTTCAAGTAAGAAAGCGACAATACTGATCGCAGCAAGTGAAAACATTATGTGATAAGGAGGCCTTAATAAAACAAATTAAATTAAAGACAAACACAAATAATATATATATATATATATATATGTATTAGACTAATACCATTATTGGAATGAAAGGGAAGGAAAAGGGAAGGGAAGGGGCCCCTCCTCATTATATCTAAAAAAAAAAATAATTAAATTCGATATGAGGTGTAAGAGGCACGATCAAATTGGCATAGTGGGGAGGAGACATAAATGATTACCAGAACATAACCCCAAAGGAATAGGAAACAGTTTTTGTTGTAGTTGGACTTGTAAATGAAACATGCCAAAGACAAAACACTAACACGCCCCCTGCCTGTCAAACTTAAAAGGTGGGCAATATCATCAATCTAACAAATTTATGGGCAAAAAAACAGAGACACAAACTAAGACAAATTTATATAGAATGTTATGTCACTCTTATCGCTCTTACTACACTGCCGCCTTTTTACCCATTTTTAGTTAAATTTATATAGAATGTTTTTTTGTTTTTCATTTTCACCGGTGTGTGTTAGTCATTTTCTTTAATTGTCTATATAAATAAATAATGTTGCGTGTAGATTAAGATTTAATAAGATCAATTTTTAGTTTTTCCAAGTTTAGATTGTAATAAAGGTGATAATATTTTTCATTTTAAGAAATCTATGTACAAAGAACAATGACAGCCACACAACACATTTCACAATTCATGTTTTATAACGAGTATTTATTATTTTTCTTAGCAGAAACACAAGTCACAGCTATCGCGGGGAGAGAAGAATCAAAACAGCAGTCAGATATGATTGTTTCAAATTCAAAAATAGATAATCGGCTAATAATATACAAATATAGATATATAGGACAAGAAATATATAAATACACCAACTTTACACAAACTTTACAGGCAGAAGATCAGTATCAAGAATTTGTGTCCACACACCCATTCCCCGCCCAAATATATATGTACCTCAAATGTGTCCCCATGCATCTCATACTGTTTTTTTTTCAGCTGTAATTGTTTACAAACCAAGACCAAATGACAAAATATCCCAACATTACTTATTAGAACATATAAATAAATCCCCCCCACTTCCCAACAAAGTTAACTTTCAGCCAACAGAAGGGAAAAAAAAAAAAAAAAAAATGCAATTCAAATGCCTCCCAATTGACTGGAAATATACACACACAGGCCCCCTAAAGTAGTCGCTTAATATTCAAAGCTTAATCTGAGCAGGGTTTGGTCTTGGATCTGTACAAGAGCTTCTTCTTCTTCGAGGTTTGGTTATCAAAGGTAAGCACCACCTTGCCCTGCTCACCAACTTTGAAGCTGTTAGAGATCACTGTTTCATCAGCTGGGGCAATCTTTCTTGTCTTCTGTACAATCACAGTGTACCCCCCTCGGCGATTGGCACAAATTCA
The DNA here is from genome assembly GCF_004785595.1 of Juglans microcarpa x Juglans regia. Classification (NCBI taxonomy): domain Eukaryota; kingdom Viridiplantae; phylum Streptophyta; class Magnoliopsida; order Fagales; family Juglandaceae; genus Juglans; species Juglans microcarpa x Juglans regia. The sequence continues at coordinate 374,336 of NC_054601.1, read as the reverse complement.
GCTCCGTGGCTCACATCCCAACCCAACACTCTTGCTTCCCAAACCAGCAGCAATCCAGTCTGCAAATGCATATGCAACAATGCCATATCATACCACATGTAACCCTAAAAGTAACAATAATTTTAACTTAATGAAATATGTTTGTTGAATTTAATCGAAACTAGGCCTACCCACCTCAGAGATTGGAAATTCAATGGTGTGCTTGGATGCCGGTTTGATTGTAACCTCTGTAACAGGGTCCGCAATATTGAATTCCTCTTCATCCTCCCTCTTTAGCCCACCATAATGAACCGGTACTTGTTCAGGCGATATATATCTGTTTAATTAACAACAGCCAAACACGCACCAAACCAGCGAGAAAAAGATTTAGACTATGCGATAATATTGACTCGAGTGATTAAATTCACCATGGTTTACAAGCATAAGCCTTTGAACATACTGAAAAGTAAATTATGATTCTACTAGCATCAGGAAAAAACAAGGAATCATGGAGAGAGCCGTTATTGATCAAGAAAACAAAAAGGGTAAAGAAATGAATGAATTAAACTCACTTGAAAAGGGTTTCAGCAGCCTTTGATGGGCCAGCAAATACAAACTTGCTCTTGGTCCTTTGTGTCAGGAAAGGACTGATCATCCGATTATAGACTATGTACCACCATGGAACGTTGATAAACACCTTCAATATATAACACATAACTCCCCATTCATTTCGATGAAAATACATAATAAATTGCAACTAAAAGCAATTATCTTAAAGTATGTGTATGGATGGTACCTGTTTGGCTAGGAATTCAGGGTAGTTATCCTGGAACAATTGAACGGCCTGCTTGATGGCCTGCCAGAGCTCCCTCTTTCCGATTCCAAGGGAGTTCTTGAAATCGTTGACCTGAACAATGGAAGAGATGCCAGTAGGACTGAAATCAAGCTTCCTGACGCTCTTCTCCAAGAACTGAATTCTCCACTTCAGGAACTTCTGGCGCTTCTCTTCAGTGGCAAAGGTATTCAGATACAACTCCTTGTTCTGGAACTCGCTGAAGACGTTGTAGCAGACAGGGTGACCTTCTTTATCATACCCATGGGTGAAAGCCACCTTGTCCCACTCATTTCCGTGGTCTTCCTCGAGAAGGGCATCGATCCCGAACTCCTTGCGCCACCGGACCGTGTTCTTGATCATGGCCAAGGCGTCCTTGACCTTGAAATCCCTGGCTCTCAGGAACTTCAAGAGGATCACATCGCTTCTCTCGTCCTGAAGCAGCGGAATATCCCAGATGGAGACCTCCTCAGGCGGAGGCGGAGGCGGTGTGGGGACTTCTTCTTTTGGCTCCGCCGCAACCTCCTTTGCCTCAGTGGCTGGCTCCTCTGGTTTAGTTGTTGTCGGAGGAGCCGACACCTCGACTACTATGGTCTCTTTGATTGCCTCCTGCACAGTCTTGGTCGTATTATCCTGATCGGCGGCGGTCACTTTTTCCACCACCTCCTCGGCAATGACCTCGGTGGGTGGTGCTGGTGGAACATTCTCTTCTTCTTTGGCTTCTACTGGTGAAGTTGTCTCGGTCACAGTTTCAGCAGCCACCAACTCAGAAATTACCTCTTCTTTCTTTTCCACCGGTGGTGGTGCTGTTACAGTCTCGTAGGTCTCCACCTTGGGAGGCTCTTCATGTTCCGTTTCCACAGGGGGCCGTGCTACGGTCTCGTCCAGTTCCACTTTGGGAGGTTCTTCTATTTTGGGGTGTTCAGCAGCAGCAGCAGAAGGATCGGTCTCCTTGTCCTTCTCTTTCTCTTTCTCGGCCTCCTCCTTCTCTTCTTCTTTAGCGGCCGGCGGAGGAGGCGGCGGTGGAGCAGTGAGCTCGTGTTTGTTAAGGGCCTCTTGGACGAGTTGCTTCAGCTCCTCAAGTGCCTTCTTTTGCGACCCAGGTAGCTCTTCCACAACGTAGGTTTCTTCCTTGAAAGAGACCGATTGGGTAATCTTCACTTCGTCGACCTCGTCGACTTTCGGGTCCTCGGCCTTTGGGTTCTCGGGCTCGACCACTTGTTCAACTGGACCAGGATTTTCCGGTGCCTTGACCAGAGGTTCCGGTGCTGGCGGCTCTTTCTCAGCGGTGGGCTTGTCCACCACCCCTTCCTCGGTGGATGGCGGCACTTCTGACCCTGGCTTTTGGTGTTCCTCAGCCATGGACAAGAAAACAATTAATCAGCTTGTGTTTGTGTGTTTGTTAGAAACGGAGAGCGAGCAGCGTTTTGAGCGTTTAGAGAGAGAGAGAGACCATAGGGTATTGTTTGGGGACGGTGGAAGGGCTTTAAAGGAGGGAAGGGGAGGAGTGAGAGAGAGAGAGAGAGAGAGAGAGAGAGAGAGAGAATGGAGGCGAGGGGAAGAACCAGTCTGTCAGAACAGTTGTGCCAGCTAGTACACCACTTTGTTGGTGGGACCCATTTTCATACGAAACTCCTGATCTTCTTTTGTGTCGAGGCTCGTCAACTCAACTCAACTGCAATTCTGGAAAAACAGTTTCAACTATCAACTTCCGTTTCTTAATTTGTAAACTGGTTTTTGTCAAAGAAAATGTAAAAATGGCACGCTCCCAGCCAATTTCTAGGCAAATTCGGGGGAGACAATTAAGGACTTTCCTTTTAAAATATGCTCTCCTCCTTAACTATGATATTTACGATCTTTAGAATTTATTTCAGAAAAATAATATTTATAGTTACGAGAGCGTCGCAGAATTATTTAAAAAATAATAATAAATACAAGATTTATATAAAAAAATTAATTATTTTTTTAATAATAAACTTTATTTTTTTAAATGATTATATCATATTTACATATTCTACAATTGTATATAATATTACATTTTATTTAATCACATCATTCTTTCACTATTCTTTTAATAAATATTGAAATAAATTTATATGAAAATGAAGATGATGCCTTAATAGCCTATACCATCCTCTAATTAAGGTCTGGTTTGTATTCGCAAGTCATCTCAACTCATTTCAACTCATCTCAACTCATCTCACTACTATTAATTATTATTCATCAACTTTAACTCACAAATCTCACAACTATTTATAATTCATCTCATTACTATTTACAATCCATCTCAACTCATTTTCGAATCCAAACGATATCTAAGAGTTTAACATAAACAACTTTTGCTTTAAAAAAAATAAAAAAATTTGTAAAAAGGAATAGTATGGATTAATGGATTATTTGTAACAGTTGTCGTTCCTTGTACGTCTTAATATTCTAGCTCAGCTTGGAACTTCTTTTGTTGCTTTTACTATCGAATTTAATTTTACTATTGAGTAAATCGTATTTTCATTAAAGAAAAAAATAATTAATAATAATATTACGATTAAAGCAATACGCTGAAGTGATATATTTTGGTCTAATTTTCCTTTTATTGAGTCATTTGCAAATCCATCGATCAAAACAATGGGCGGGCGGCAGTGGGAGTGGGAGTGGGAGTGGCAGCGCACAACCTCAATCGAGATAAAATCACGGAAACGGCGGGATTTTATTTATTATTTTCCCACAAAATCGACGGTGACTGTGACATAGCTGTCAACCAGAGAATAAAAGCACAGGGTATCTACTACTACTAAATTCTTCTTCGTGCCAATGTAGGACCGCCGGAACGCCAACGCAGTCTCTTCCTCGGACACGTGTCTATACAGCTGTTTGCGACAGCCTGTCATTAGGATTATAATCTATCTTTTTATTTACAATCTAAACAATTACCAAATGATACGACATTGACCTTATCGGCTGCTCTCCGACGTCTCCGTTTAAACCAAATATAGAAAAAGAAGGAAAACAAATTCAATTAAAAAATAAATATTGATTAAATTCAGTACATGTAAAATTTATGTCGCACCACTTCTTAAAAAAAAAAAAAGCCTGTCTATTTCGGGGCTCTCAGTCCTCCGGAAAGAAACTCTTTTGGTTTTTTTTTTCTTTTATTATAATCAAATTAATCAGATGTGTGGGGGCGATTTTTTCTTAAGTATTAGTTTTAAATAAATAAATTTTATATAAATTTTTTTATAAAAAATGGTCTTATCAATAAAGATTAATTTTTTTTACATTTTTTACAAGTAGTACAAATCATTTATCTTTTATAGATAATATTATTATTATATGTTTGGTAAAAACATATGAAACTACTAAAAATTTTGAAGAAATAATTCAATTAATATCAACTAGTCGCGGTGTTTTTGGGTTGGCGATAAATTCAATATTCTCTCGTTATCAAATACATGTACACAAATATAATATATATATATATATATATATATATATAATATTTAACGTGTATGTGTGTGTATGTTTGTTGGTATATCATCCATTAATGCCCGGTCTAGCTGCATGCTCTTCTTGGGGAGGATTACTTCCAAATTAAACCCAGTCAATGCATGGCTCTACGTTTGACACAGTTAAACCCTAAGTTTCTGTAGATTCTATGACTATCAAGCAGCTTGTAAATGGTCGACCAATGAAAATTAAGATTAGGTAAGGATTAATCTTCGATATATGCGATGGGGACAGGATGTAGTAGTACTAGACCATGTCGTGTGATGAACCTGGCCTGTTATGTCATGTACGTGCATGTCTGTCATGTGTGATGATCTTCTTGGAATTTCTTGGTGCTAAGAAATTTTAGATGTGGAAATTTACCCTCGCACACGTCAAGTATATATACGTCCATCCATATTGTTAACGACACTTGACATATATATATATATATATATATATATATATATAGGTTGCCAGCTATAGAAAGTTTTCCAACTACTTATAATTACGAGAGATCATGACTTGGCCCTTCATGTGCAAACACAATTAATATATATAAGTTTGCACGATAATATATACATATGTTTAATTTATGAAAAATATTATAAAACTAGGGAGTATATAATATATAGATGAAGATGAAAGTTATCGAGAAATAAATAAATTTTAAATTAGCTATATCAGTACTTATAGATCAAACGATCATGATCAGGGACTAAATTAAATTTATATATTAAAAAAGCTAAATCACATCCTATATATTGAAGATATAGAGGCATGCATGAGTATTAGAGATATAATATGGATCAGTTGGGTGAAGAAGACAATACTATATACAATATCCAGTTAATTAATTATATTGGAGAGAGAGAGATAGAGAGAGTGAGAGAGAAGAAACGAAAGATTTTGGATATACATGTATATATATATATATATATATATATATATATATCATGGTAATTTTAGACTGATTTTGGAATCAACGGGACTAGCTGCATGCCCAATTCTTTTGACCTTTTAAAAAAAAATATAAATTGCAAGGGAAAAAAACAATTAACGTATTTGTAAATCATTTTTCTCCTTTTCTTCGAGTATAAATTAATCGAACCTAAATCGGGGATTCAGATTTATCAGATTAGAACATATATGGGATTTTAAATTAAAAAACAGATGAACGGAAGCACACAAGTTTGTGTGTGTGTATATATCTAAATTTCCATCTTTTAAAAAAAAAAAATTGTTGGGTTCGATGAATATTATATAACATATTTTCTCAGAATTAGGTGCCAGCTTATGAGATACGCAGAATATTATTAGGAAATATATACATATATTGAATTCTTGACAATAAATTATTTTGCATTGAATTACGTACCTAGCTAGCCATTAATTAGTTATAACCCTTTGATTCAAAAAAATTAGTTATAACCCTAAAACGTACGTAGTAACCTTTTATATAATTCAAAATCACGTGTCATTGACGTGGAACCTAAGGCTGCTGACGTGGCAACCGGTGTGGTGATGTGATAGGATGACATGGCTGCTAACAAAACTAGGGTTGATGTCAACAATAATGAGGTGTGTGTGTGGTGCATGGATGTGAAGCTTCAGAGTGTGTAGCGCAGCACGATATGAATTTTGGATGGCACGTGGAGGCGTATGCAAGCTCAGATTTGATTGATTTTTACAACATTGAGTCGGTCTCAATGAGATCTTCCTAACGGTATACCGCGTGATCAAAATAAAGCTTTAGACATAATGATTCTGAAATCTTGTAATAATCCTTACAACAATTGCAATTATTTGACAGAAGTGAGCAACACTTGAATGACTCATCCATAAAAAACAAAGGCATGCAGCGAAAGAATATTGAGAATGATAAAAACTACTAGTACATAGTGCTTAAAGGATCAGAATAGTGGCTCTGATACTATGCTAGAATTATATTAATTAATTCTATATATATCATTGTGCTATACAAGGTAACCTATATATAAGAGGTCAAAGGCTAGACAAGAGTCTTACTCATCAACCAATGTGAAATTATGTATTATAGACTGAAACTACATATACACTAACAAATATAACAATGTCTTAGAAAAGCTGACGATGATTTACATAGCATGCAGTTTTTCAGATCAATGTGCCTCTTTTGCACAAAAATATGTCATCATGTAGATGTACATGCATGCATGGCGCTATGAGTAAAATTGATGCTTCATATCTATATATACCATATATATATATATGTGTGTATGTATGTAATATAGTCTCATGCATATTGTAATTATTACGTTAATATAATTCCATTCTAAATTAATTTCTCTCAGCCTTATCGATAATGAATATTGAGTCATGTGATTGTATCCACCACCCTTTTTATCTCGACGTACGTACGTATTCTCCATCGTGCATATAAATATATATAGTATATAGTTAGGAGAAAAGTTTTTTTTTTTTTCGTTTGCATACATGCATGAATAATGCCACTATATAATAATATATGGATCGCACTACATTTACGGCACAAAACCACCGCTCTCTCTTCTCACTATACATGTCATGCCACTTGTTTTATAATTTTTTTATTAAAAAATAAAAGAAAAGAAAAAAGGAGGCAAGTCGTCTCCTGCCCAACATCCCCTCTCCCTCCTCAGTCATCTGCTACTCATTTCCTCTTCAGAAGGTGAAAATTTACCCCCGACGAAAGCCTGCCTTCTAAAGGCAGAGAATATAGAGGATGGCCGTTCTAGAGCCCATCGTAGTGAGCTCTTTGATTTGTTTTGGTCTTAGCGTGGGTCTTGTATTTTGGGTATTCCAGGGTACTCTGTTTTTCTAAGGATCTTGTACTCTAAGGCTTCAATCAATAAAGGGAGGTGCGGATGGGTGTAGTCGATCATCAGATAAGAAATGTTGAATTAAATAATGTTAACCAAATGATCACAAGGAATTTTAATAACTTGGTGCCTCACAAATATACAGGAATCATTTCTCTCATTCTTTTCCTCTTCCAGTCTTACTTTGTTCTTCTTTCTAAAACTTTGTCGTTTCTTCTTCATAGCACACCTTTTAGTTATTGGATAAATCTATTTTCGGATATTTTTTGATCTAGAATTTCTAGTTTTACGACAAAAAAAAAAAGTTCCAGTTTCAGTGTGGAATCAACAAAAAAATTCCCTTAATTCTATCACAGAGAGATAGAACAAATTTCTTTGTGGGATCAGTATCTTTTTACATGTTAAAACAAGAATTTTTTTTTTTTTTAGGATGGCACCTCCCTTTACTGATTGAAACCTCATAGTACAGGACCTTTACTAAAACTCAGCAATTTTTTTCCATGGGATGGGTTTCTGGGTTTCTCGAGATCAATTTTTCGGAAGGTTGTAGACGAAATGGTGGGTACTAGATGGGTTTCTCAGAAGGTTGAAGACGAAATGGTGTGGGATGGGTTCGTTTATTGAAGACGAAGAAGGAAGATTGAAGATGAAATGCTCAACGGTTTGTTTATTGAAGACGAAGAAGGACATTTGAAGATGAAATGTTCAACAGGAGGCTTTAATTTTTAATTTTTAAACATTTACAATATGGCATTCCACGTCAAGCGGGAAGGGGAAACGGGAAGGGGGAGCGGGGCGCATAGCATTTTTCATAATATATATGATCAATATATAAGTACATGCTATATCTGTATCTCTCAAAAAGTATGATCTAGATCTCTTCAAGTTTAATTTCCAACCATATTATTGTTGTATATCATTTGTGCATGATCACAGTCCAAATTAATAGAACTCATCCATGATATTTATCTTCGCTTTAAAAATAATAAAAAAATTTAATAAATGCCATATTGCTGATAACAATAGATTCATGACTTAATGTAAGAGATAGCGTTGCTTAATTTCATCAGAAAAATTGATTTCCCTATTGTTTCTACTAATAATAATACGAGTCTCTGGTCCATGATGTCGCGTACACATACGAACTGGCGTGCTATATTATTGTGAAAATTAAGAGGCATCTTTGATTTTATCGCTTGAATAGCTCTCTAATAAGGAGCATATATATTTTTTCATATATTCGTGAGGTGTGAGAATTCAATTGGTTAATATTATAAAAAAATAAAGGTTGATAGAGTTGGGAGGGGTTTGGATTTAGAAATGAGATGAGATAGTTTTAAATAAAAGGTGAAAGTTAAAAAAAAATATTGTTAAAATATTATTATTATTTTAAGATTTAAAAAAATTGAATTAAAATTTAAAAAAATTGAATTGTTTATTATATTTTATATATAAATTTATAAAAATTATAATAATAAAAAGAAATGAAATAATTTCATAATCCTACTATTCAAACATGCGGTTAACCTCTCTACATGATTCTAGGCTCTAGCATTCCATCAATAACTGTACGTAGGAGGATGCTGGAATTTGGTCGTATATTAAACACACCAGTTAACGAAAAACGATAACAATCAAAACAGTAATATATATATATATATATAACCCTTTAATGATATATATCTCTGCAAAATGTAAGTTTGGAAGTGCCAATCATTAAACAATGAGGTGTAAGGTGTCAGGTCCAACTAACACCTCGTGTCATGCGTCAATGTCCATCGGAATCCAACCTTTAAAAATTCCCCAACCCCTAAAAAAAAAAAATGGGGTATGTATAATAACCTTCTTTTGTATTCGTTTGTCCTAATTAAGTGCAAAACATAGATATAGATGAATGCGAGTTCATTTGCAAACATGATAGATAGGAACCAGCTGCGTGGAAATTTATTAAAAAAACTTCTTCAAAGTTCAACTTATGCCTCATCCTCGGCCTACGCATCATGAATCGTCAATTTCAACGGTTTTATTCGTATTATGCATATTCTGGAAATACACGTACACGTTTTCACGCAAAAGTATTTATGTTTCATAGCAGTAATAAGGCAATACGTAGCTTTCATTTTGTCAAACTTGCAGTCAATAATATCAATGAATTAAGCACCAGCAAGGCAATTATAAGTAGCTTTGCTGAAACTTTATCCAAAGGCCCGACTTTTGTGACCCTTTCTCCATACTTAAATCTTTTTGTCAAATTTTTAGAAACAAACACTTCAAGTTAGAATCTATTTTGTTGTAGATAGATGCAAGTATAATTAGAAAGTCAGTCAGTCAGTCAGTCAATACAGAGGAGAATATATCTATCTATAATTAGGCTTTTGCTAGTTGCTTGACCATAGGCATGAGTTTTGGACTGCTTCAGCGCAAGGCATCATCTTGTCAAGGAACATTTTATTCCTCTTCAATTAATTAAACCACTAAAAATGTCATTTACAAGCAAAGTTACAAAGCACAACTTCCCTTTCTTTTGCATTTCTTTTTGTTCTGTCAACAATTAATTCTTCCCTCCCATATATCTCACTTCCTAGCGCTGCAGATAGAGGACTGCAGTCGATCATGCTGTGCTTCCCCTGTTATAAATGTATGCTTTTGCAATATATAGGAAGGCAGCCAGTTCTATTACACTAAGTCCACAAAGTAGACAATAAAAGTAATCCAGATGTGCCCGATTAAGATTATTGGCGAACCAACTATCTTGACCATCCGCACCAGTTGCTGACACAATGACAGAGACGAGGAAGCTGCTTAGAAAGCTCCCCACGCCAAAGATACTCAGGTACAGAGCAAGACCCACACTCCTTAATTCACTTGGGACCTGATCATAAAAGAACTCTTGTAGACCAACCATGGTGAAAACATCGGCAATCCCAAACAAGACATATTGAGGAGCCAACCACCATATGCTCATTGGGACTGTCACCCCTGGCAAATCAACCAACCCGTATTCTTGAGCAGTTTTGAGCCTTACCATCTCAACTACAGCTGCAATTGCCATGGAAATTGCAGATAAAACCATCCCAGTTCCAATTCTCTGTAGCATTGTGATGCCAGAGGATTTTCCAGTGAAAGCTCTAGCCATGGGCACAAAAATGCGGTCATATATGGGAATGAAGAGAACAATGGCAAGGCTGATAAAGGATTGAAGAGAAGCGGCCGGTACATCAAAGCCTGGCACAACCCTTCTGTTCATAGTAGCCCCTTGCTTGGTAAAGAAGGTTGATGACTGTGCAAACACAATAGCATATGCCAAGCTTGTCAACCACACTGGAACAAGCCTAAGAACTGCCTTTGCCTCCTCAACCTCACAGATGCTGCACACCTTTCCATCTTCTTTAGAACCATCTGGTGCAAGCAAAGCTTTGTTGAGGAACCTACAAATTAAGACAGAAGAGATTTGATCTAACACTCCATTTAAAACTGTTTCCTTAAGTATGTTTCCATCGGAAATTCACACGAATAGCAAGAGCTCTCCAATGGTTAGGAATCTAGCAAGGTGGTCTGAGATATTATAGCAAGTAATCTAACAGAATTTCCATCAGTGCAATAATAGTTAAACTCAAAGGGTAAGGCTGAGTGACTCTTTGATTGATATTAAGACGGATCGGGGACTTTAACGTAGAATCCTGCCCTTAGCCCCTTTGGTGTCCCCCCCATGAAACTATTTGCATGGTGCCTGTTCCACATGCCCCAAAATAATTTGGGTGCTCAAAGAACATTGAAGAATACATTAGCCAATAAGAAGGGGAAAAAAAAAAACAAGAGTTGCATTATACTAGTACCAAGAGTCTTCTTATAGTTAGGAATCACAGCAAGTTGGCATATGACTAATTTAAGTGAATGCAATGTGGATTGCTCAATGTCATGGCCCAAAAATTCTTTCCAATGAAGAGGAGGTGAACACACACACTGGGCAATGTGAGTCCTACAAGAGAAATGCTTCTACGAGGAATACTGTTTCAAAATTCTTCATTGAAGCTCACTTGTGGCTTTTATATTCCCTTTTTTTCCCTAATCCTTAAAAATGAGCTGAAAGATATTTTTCTTACCTGAATTCTTCTGAACTTTGGTGAGGCAAGGTTCCGCGAGTTTCCTCTTCAATGGCTATTGCTGAGGAGGTGGTTCTCCAGTTCCTAATTGCAGCAACAAACACCTGGCCAACTCTCATAAATGGACTTTTCTCATCCCCTTGGAAACTGTACCGGTAAGTCCTAGTTCCAAGAACGAAAATAACCAGTGCAACCACCATTGTGGCACAAGGGATTCCAAAACCAAGACCCCAGCTAAAATTGTCTTGTATAGAGTTTAAGATTGGAAGTGTTACTAAGTTACAGGCACATAAACCAAAATACCACCAATTGAAGAATGAGCTTTTGGCCTTGCACTCTTTAGGATTTCGTCCATCAAATTGATCAGCTCCAAACGCCTGAACACAAGGCTTATGTCCAGCTTGTCCAAGTGCTACAAGATATAGGGAGAAGAAGAATAGGATTACTTGGGGCTGAGGAGGAGAACATGGCAGAGATTTACTGGCGTCTTGGCAGCCAAAAGAGCTGAGAGAAGGAAGAATTGATGACATAGTCAACAGGCCAAGTCCCTGTAATCCCATTCACAATCGAAATGGATTAGGAGCAAATCATGGTTAAAGTTGAAAAAACAGGACATTGAAAGACAGTAGGATTGACATCCTTTACATTTCATATGGTAACTCTATGATGGAGCTTTTATAATCGACTCTATTATTATTATTAAATTATATATTTTTTTATGATTCAATAAAATATTAAATTCAACACAGAGACCTTCATTTCAAATACATCAAAACAAATATTATAGGGCATTCCTTATCCCTGAAAAAAAGAGTAGAAACTAAGCTTGAACTCTCCGAAGTGGCTTTTAGCTATAGTGTAACAGCACAAATTTGTTCACAAGCCATATTTTGTCCTAGTATTGAAATGAATTAATTACGACAAGCATGTTACAAAGGTCCTCTCTACGTAGCTAATGGTAGAATCAAAGAATGGCCTTAAACCGATGCAAAGGTTAGAACCAAAGTAATCAATGAGGTTTTCTCCCTCTAAAAAAATACTGTAATTAACAAAATGAAACAAATAATTAGCCCATGTAAAGAATTAATGCCTAAATAAATGGAAAAAAAAAATAAAAATACAGAGAGAGAGAGAGAGAGAGAGGAAGGGAGAGGGACCAGGATGTAGATGAGAGAAGCAACGACTATAGTGCGGTAGCGGCCGAGAAAGGAGTCGGCCACAAACGCACCCAAAAGAGGAAGTAACGAGGCCGTTCCGGACCAGGCGTTGACGTTCTGGGCGGCAGTGGCAGTTGACTGGCCAAAAGGTCCAGTCAAATACATTATGAGGTTGGAGCTAATCCCATAGTAGGCGAACCTCTCCGCCATTTCCACGCCTGAAACACAGACGTCTCTATTAATGGAACTTCAGAAAACTTAAATATTCAGAAGCAGTTGCTTATAGAAAATGATATTGGGAGGATTTTATAGAAGTGGAGAAGAGTGTTACCTATGATGAAAGATGCGGATCTCCAAGTGCCGGATTTGGATCGGAGGGCGGGTCGACCTTTGTGGTCCAAGGCACCATCGACGGTGTCTAATAGAAGTGGAGAACTGATGATGGGAGGTGCCGACATAATCTTTAAACCTCAGTTACCAGACCAACTACGTACAATCACGCCCCTGTCCACTCCATATCCAAGGAAATACAGGGAGAGGGAGAGAGAGAGAGAGAGCAGTTAGTGGTTGTTTCGTTTTATCCGGCGTCGTATCTTTTTGTACTGTTTAGTTTCCGTAAATGCACAAACCTTTTTTCTTCAACAATTCTTCCAATCAAATTAAAAGCTTGGGTTTTCTTCGGAGGCCCATTGATTGTGTTGAAGTCGTGCTTCAGTTTTTCACGTGCGATTACCTACAACTAAAGAATAAATAAGTTTGGGTTCCAATGACTAAGCCTCGTCCCTTTTTACAATTTTTTTCATCTTATCTCATTTTATATAATTATTATAAATTTTTTAAATTTTAAATAAAAATAATATTAAAAAAATATATTCTAATAATATTTTATTCAATTTTTAACTTTAATCTTAACTCATTTCATTTCATCTGTAAAAATAAACGAGGTCTAAGTCAACCAATAATAATATAATTTCTCCAATCAAAGATTCAGATGAGATCATAATCGTACCTTAACCCTATAAATAGAACTTTGTGACTTTTTCAAATAATATTTGATAATTATCCCGCCTGTTATTTAAAATTCAACAATATTAAGACTTATCTTATCTCCAAATGAGATGGTCAGTTAGTTGTTTGCCCTCTATTCAGACAAGACTTGCATGAGGTTAGACCTTATATTCACTAATTTATTGTACCATACCCTAGCCCAAGCTCACGATAGCACCAAGCGGGCCTTTAAGCCCCTTCCAGATTGACAATTTATTTATGTTTTCAATGGTGTTCTATCAAATTACTCATATTGAAATGTTTTTTTTGAATAATTTTATATACAATCGTAAATTATATAATTGTCACATAATCATTTTAAAACTAAATGAGGTTTATTATTAAAAAATTAATTTTTTTCATGTGAGTCATATTTTATTTATTTTTTTTAAAACGATTACGTGAGAGTTACACAATTCACAATTGTAAATATATATATTTTTTTAATCATGAAATGCTGATATTTATAATCAATTTTATTATTATTATATATTTAAATAATTGAGGTATGGAATCAGTTAAATATACTCAACAATTTGATTTTTTCAGTGTCTTTCTGGGCCACGCAACTTCCAGTTGGGCCATAAACTTTAAAAGGGTTTTGTAGCCTATTTTTATCAAAGAAAGGAAATACAATAAATATGAAAACTTTGATGTTGATTGTTTGTTATACGGCCCCTCCCTCAGTGCCTGCACTGCACGATATCTCAACTTGAAAATCCAACCGATAGTTTGGTCCCCAAACCCAGTTCCAATAACAAGGTTGGTTGGGGTTAAAGTCACCCGTTCAACGCCAGTTTTTGTCATTGTGATGTGCACTTTTGTGGACGGGGATTCTACTGCTCTCTCGTCCGCTCCTTTTTTTCTTCCTTCCCCCGCCCCTCCAAAAAAAAAAACAAAAAAAAAAGCTAAATTCTTTTAGACCGACGACGTTGTTGCGATGCAGCAATAAAAAAGGATTCCAGAAAACGATAACGTTGCGCTGCTCTAAGCCTCTCTCTCTCTCTCACACACACACAGAGAGAAGCCCTTCCGGTTTCCCCACCCCTGCCTGCCATTTACATGCTGACTAACTGTGTACCAGTACCGATCCCTCATCCCAAATTAAGCAACCACCGTCCGTCATACAACTCAGGATATTACCCTGATCAGAGATCACGACACCAACTTTATGTAAAAAGCAGCAAGAAAAACAAATTCATGTACTCCGCCTCTGTTTTTGTTTTTTTTTACTTTTGTCTACCAATTAGACTGTGAACCCGAGGAGGAAAAGAGAACCCATATATAGCAAAATTAATTACCACAAAAAGTACTTGTAAAAAACAGGGTTTCTTGCTTTCTTTATTCAGCAGCTCTCTTGAACACCCCCCGGGCCGGGAAAACCAAACCAAAAAAAAACCAACAACCCAGATGCAACCGACGCTTCCCGGTACAAGTGGCAGCACCGGTGGCGGTGAACTGTGTCGAGGTAGACTCCCCCGGTTCCGCTCTGCTCCAGCCACCTGGTTAGAGGCACTTCTCGAGGAAGAAGAAGATGAAGAAGACGACGACGACCCATTGAAGCCCAACCTCACTTTAACTCAGTTACTTGCGGCTTCCAACTCTTGTACACCCACACCCACTTCCAGACAGGACTCTGCCACCTTTACTTCTTCCTCTGTCGATCCGGGCCACTTTGACTCCGGTTCTCCCCCCGTCTTCTTCAGGCAGAACAGCTCTCCAGCTCAGTTGCTTGGCAATTCGGGTGTTAGGCCAGAAGGGTACTTTTCCAACTTCGGTATTCCACCAAACTACAACTATGTGTCGCACAATATTGACACTCCTCCCGGGAGTAAGCGGACGAGGGAGTTCGAAGCGCAGAACTTAACTGCAGCAAAGTTTCCATCTCAGCTGGTACACTGTTTATTTATTTATTTATATTTAAAGATAAATGTGATTTCCTTAAATTGTCTACGGAATGAATACGAGACATTTTTTATGGTGAAAAAAGCTTAAATACAACACAATGATTTGGGTTTCGTGGTTTTATTGAATGCGTCTCTTTTGGGTGTGTTAAAGAATGTTGAGTGGGTTGTAGTTATATACGATATTTTAAAATATTTTGCTGTCGTTTCATTTGGTAATTGAATTTGGATTCTTGGGCTAATTTTATTGGCAATGAAAAGTTCATATATTGTTCAGTTCTGTTTCCATTTTTTGATAGAAAGAGGAGCAAAGCAGTCAGGGACCTGCTGGGGTGGGTAGTTTGATAGATATGGAGATGGAAAGGCTTTTGGAGGATTCAGTTCCTTGCCGAGTTCGGGCGAAGCGAGGTTGTGCCACACACCCTCGGAGCATTGCAGAGAGGGTGAGGCAGATGTTAGATGTTATAGATGAAGACTTTGACATTGTTTATGTTTTTTACTTCTAAGCTTAAAATGTTTCAGTTTAGTCCCAAAAGTTTCCCATCTCCTCTACCTCTCTCGCATTTGGCATAGGTTCGAAGGACTCGAATCAGTGATCGCATAAGGAAACTTCAGGAGCTGGTGCCCAATATGGATAAGGTAACTCTCTAAGTTACAACGAGTTTTTCTATTTTGTCTTTTAGAAATATTTGAAATGCCTTATCTATAATATATTCTTTTTTTTTAATTTATTGATTGCAAGGAAGATACAGTTTGAGATCCTTCATATAAATAATATCGGGATACTATGTTTTTCTGTAAATTAAAGCCAAGGGGTGAACATGTTCTTACAAATGAATTGTATTAAGCGTTGTTCACAGTGACTGACCCAGGAAACTTCAGATGAGGGAGGCAAAGCAAAGACTTCAGTTTGTTTTTGTAGTCCATATGGAATATAACCTTTTAATGGTCAGAGTAGATTTTCCATTGATCTGTAATAAATACCAGATTAAAGAGTTCTAATTGATCAATAATATCTGAAGGTTAAAGTAGGTTGACAAAATTAGCCAGTTAATACTTAAATGAATGGTGGAATACCAAAAAGATAATTTGTTGAGGTCTATTATTTCTTTTAATTGTTGGTATATCCTGATAATCAATCAAGTTGGTAATGGAGATGTGACTATGCCTTTTATTCGACATGTTCACTGTCACTTGCAGCAAACAAACACTGCAGATATGTTAGAAGAGGCAGTAGAGTATGTTAAGTTTCTTCAGAAGCAGATTCAGGTACTCCCTGCTTTGAGCTACTTTGAAAGTTTAATGAGTTTCTAAGAAGACAGGCAAATGAGTGGCTGCTGACTTGTATGGGATTGGAAAGAAGATAGGAAATATGATTCTACAGTATATGATGTTTATGTTAAGTGGAAAATGGAAGGGATACTTTTCACATAATGAAAATTCTGGAACATGGCAGGAACTATCAGAGCATCGACAGAAATGCAAATGCATAGCCAAGGATTAAGCAGAAGAAGGTATTAAATATGACTCCCAGAATTATGTGTAATTATATGATCTCTGAGGTTTCAGCCAAGGTTCATCATAGTAGTTTGCCATTAATATTCTCTGTTCTCTCAAATATTCTCTTGGTGATTACAAGATCTAGCACTCTTCAGTATGTAGATTTGAGGTTCCATGTTTGAGTCTATGATCAAGACTACCTGGCTTATCTTGGCAAAACCCGATCTTTGTGGTTTCTATTTAAAATCAAAACAAAAATAAAAAGAAAGATGCTGCAGTTGATAATAATGTACAAAAAATGTATGTTAATGCTAATAAGGCAGTAATGCATGCTATCTATTGAATTTCCATTTCAATCAAGGAAAAAAAAAAACATTTATGTGCATCCAATATAATGATGAAAGAGCATGGGGTGCAGCCTGTTTGGAAATTTAAGCGAAGGTATGTTTTGTGAGCGAGGGAGGTTTTACGCACTTGGTTATTAAATTAAAGCAAGTTTTCTTATGTTCTGTCTTGGTCACTATTAAACTTCAATTCATAGATCCATCACCCCAAATTCAATAGGGAGTCAAGATCTATGGGAGCACAATTAACACTCTTTATGTGTACATTTGCACCTTGGAATGTACTTCTTTTTACAAGGAAACAAGTGGGAGCCATCACATTATCTTTTTCTGGAGACTGCAGTCATTTCTGCCAACCGGTTGATGAGGAAAATGAACATTGACCATGTTGTTGGTAATTTGTTACTAGAATTTGTGTATATAGTATGGATGATTTTGAATTATCAATAAAATTGACGCTTGTTTTTCATCCTATGATGTGGCATTATATGATAGGTTCACAAATGAAATATAATAAATAGTTTCCAATCATTTAATACCACATCATAGGATGATGAGATGATGATAAGTAGCATTACTCTTCTAGTTTTTAAACGTAGAAATTTTTCGATATTGAAGTGGAATATAATATTAAATTTCCACTACAGTAAGAATCGAAATTTATTTCCAATGATTTTATATTGAAGTGACCAACCTTATTTCGTTTTCACGAAATCCTTGTGAACATATACAGGGGTGAGTGCAGATGGCGATGTGATAGGAGGGCAAACGTTTGCACTCTTTAAGGCTTCCTTTTTAAGGTTGAAGACTGCATCTTGGCATAGAAAATACAATTTTTTTTAGCGAAAGCTTTATGATCTGATGTCATTTGTTCCCCTCTTTCATGGTGAAAGGTCTAGGATTGAGTCCCAATACCCTCTTGTCAATCTAGGTCACTTTCCAAAAGGTACCCTATTCCTTGTCTATGTTCTTCACCATGGGTAGAAAGACGGTTAAGCATGAATTAATTAAATTGATTTTTAACGAATATTTTTGGAGAACGGCCTTCAGGAGAAGGAAGGTTGGTCTATTGAAGAAGCCAAGCGAGCTTACAACCTTATGCGGTGATTTGCATGCATTGTGGTTTACAGAAGCTATGATTCTCAGCCGGATATTTGGCCTTCTTCAAAAGAAGGATCTTACTTGTTCAAGAGGCTCAAGAATTTGCTTGCAAATAACGAGGTAAATTTATGATGAATAAAAAAAACTCTTTTATTTTTTTGGTAGAAGGTACGTCCAGGTTTAACGGGAAATTAGAGGCAAAGAAGAAGTGAAACCAGGAGCTACAGATGGAAGTAATTTTGATTGGGTTCTTGCCAGGTAAAAACTCGAGCTGTTTGGAAGATTTGACTGAAATATATAGGTCCTATGTTAGATCAATTGGTTAACCTCATCACCAATATATAGAACTGGATTAATGGATTAATGGAAGTACTTATGGCTGATGTTGCTATTTGAAAACGGTGGAGCATGGATTAGAGAACTGGTTTGGGTAAAAATTACGGCGGATGCTTTATATGGCATCTGTAGGCCATGGAATAGTGTCATTTGTCATATGGGTTGACAAAGAAAGAGTGTGAGATTTGGATGTACTACTTTTTGACGTTTTATTCCATATGTGTTACCTTACGCTTAGGTCATTCCAGCACCGCATAAGAAGTTCATATATATTGTAATTGACCTCTTTTTGTATATTGAGCTAATAAGAATGCTATCATAATGTGATGTTTGTCAAAGGTTTAATGCTTAAAACCGAAAAAATGTGGAAAAGGTGTATCCTACTATATGGGGAGAAACAAAGTTAGGAGACTGAAATCTCCCAAAGGATTCTGCTCAGGAGTGTCCAAAATTCAGGGTGAGGGGCGGCTGAGGGCTGTTGTTTAAGATAGCTCAAAAGACGAAGAAGAGAATGGTGGTAGAGAAATCGAGTGTTGTTTTCTTTACACATCAAAGGAAATAAAGAATGGAGGTCGATTTCTTCAGTTCCTCTCTCTGTTCATGCATATCATTTCGTTACTATGTCTCAATCCATCTTTTCTACAACTTATTTGAGGTGGCATGCCACACAAATAAGAGGTTTGTTTTTGGTTGCTCTACCGTTTTAAGTGGTTTGTGGTGTTGGTTTCCAACTGTCCCTCTTGTTGCATAGGTTTAGTACGAGACTTATAATTAATTTTGTCCATTAATGTTTTAAATTTTTAATCTCTATGTGACTTATTAATTAATCACTATGAAGCTATGTGGTGCACGTGTAGAGAGTTTATTTATATGACTAAATATTTTTCATTTAGGTTGTTTTTCAACAGAAATGCTCATTTCCATTTTTGTTGTTGCTTTGTTTCTTCTCATATTGGGGTTTCTTGATGATCACGACCTTGCCTATATTACTTGTCCAGATATGGGACCATGCCACCAGATATAGAAACCAACATCTTTAACGACTATACGCATGGTCAAGTAGAGCAAGAGAAAAATGAGGGAGGCTTTTGAGCTCCCGTGTAAAAACACTACAAACATCTCGGTCATCCTCTGCCTGTGAATTTCCATGCAAATTTATTTCTCTTGATAAGGTTCATGCATGGTATTTGCGTCCGAGTTACAAAACTAAGAGCATTACTTCACATTCATCATATACAGATCGAGGAACATGAGATATATAGACAACAACATATAGAACAGCCAATTCCATCAGCAGGACTAGTGAAGACGGTGACTTAGGTAAACAAGATGCCAACTGAGAGCCATTAAGGTCAGGATGTTGAGGAAAGACGAGTAGGTGTTTAGCTTCTTAAGCCTTCCATTTAGTCTAACAATCCGAATCCTGATCACTTCCTGCCTCGCTACTTCTGGTGAGGCCGCTGCCGGAACAGCAGAAGCGCTAGTTGTAGTTGAAACTGCAGGGTCAGCAATTAATTCCTCCGTTCCGCTTCCTTCTTCCTTCTCCATCTTCATCCTCTCAAACATGACCTGCAATTTACAACATATTTATATGTAAGGCTCATTTGCTGGATCAGATGGCTGGGTGACTAATTAATTCTCTCATGGGTAGGAATTCTAGACTCTGAAAGTACCGATCTTACATCGAACTTTTGCTAGTGAAATATCCCATGCATACAACTTGCTGAGATTAATTTCTAGCATACAAATCTTGCCAGGAACGATGGCTAGCGTTGGTCGAAAATGACAGTAAAAGAATAGCAGCTCATTGATATTTTGTAACCGATCCCATACGCCAGCAACGTATACAGAGTAATTAATAGGTTACATAAACCGACCATATATATATGTACGTGTGTATATATATATATATCTATTCTCCGGAGAATAGAATTCACTACACCATATCAACCAAATTAAAATAATTATGCGCAGAGGTTTTGGAATAGAGATATTTTTCTCAGAATAATGCTAGAGCAGAAGGGAGCGCACTTAATTATAGCGTGAGGTACCTTAGTGGCTCGCGGCTCCAAGTAAAGCAAATTGGCGAAAACCATCAAAAGTGAAGCCAGCAGGAAATATCCCGAAACATTTCAGCCTTGCTCGAGAACAAACTCTTGGTATTTCCCAACAAGAGCCCCACCAAAGCAGCCCCAATGCTAGCAGCCATGACGCTGAAATACACAGGATATATCTTGCTTTGCATCATCCCGAACTGCTGCTTCGGCATGGCGCCGGCTAGTATATAGCTCGAAATGAACGTAACCCACACGCACATCCCATAGGCCGTGGCTAACCCCAGCAAGTTGAGAACAAACATCGAAGACCTTCTTGCCTCGGAGGACTTGGCGTACCTCAAAGCACCACGTCCAACCTCTCTTCCTCGCCCGACTAGCCCTCTCAATTCCTTCTTAGTCTCTTTCTTTAACTTGTCCGCAGCCTGCTCTGCGGTCTCTTTGGCTTCTTTGGCTTTCTCCACCATTTCTTCTTTAGCCATCTCCACTTTATCCCTTACATTCCTCGCGATATGGTCCCCAGTCATCTTGCCAATGTCTTTTGCCTCCTTAACCTTGTCCACGGCATCCTTTACATTCTCTTTAGCGCGTTCTCCAACCTCGTGAGCTTTCTTGGATACCGTTTCTCTTGCTTTATCGAATGCATGGGCCGTGGCCTCTCCTACCTCGTGTGCTGTCTCCTTTGCCTCGTCTTTTGCCTTGTGCGTCATCTCCTCCGTCTTGTCGATAGCCTCGTGTGCCGTCTCGGAAACCATGTCTTTAGCCTTTCCCATTACAGTAGCTATCTTGTGCTTGCATTTTCCCAAGGCATCGCATATGAGCTCCTTAGGAGTGACTTCGGTCTCTGCTCTCTCTGCGTTCCCTGATGACTGTGAAAGGCCTTGATCATGACCGAGATTTGGAAGGAAAGAGGAGGCTTCTTTGATATACTCCTTAGCGTTTCCGGTAGATGGGATACCCCCTGTAGCGTTGGCATCAATAGACTCGGGCTTATGGACATGGTGTTGTTCGGGTGAGATAGAGACTATGGTGTTGGGGTGGCCATGAACATGATCCGGTTCATATTCGACAATAATCGTTCTATGGCCTTCTTTAACAATCACTTGCTGATTTCCTTGCTCCTGCTTATCTGGAGTACTTGGAGACCACACTCCGGCTGCAGCCAGTGAAGAGACAACGAGACAAAAGGCCAGCAGGGAATTCATCGTCTTCTATGTATCTTCGTCTTTTTCAGGATTAATAAGAATTTGGGCTGGATGATCAATCGGAGGAGGAGGCTTAATTGGCTTGGTATGCAGAGGTTCAGTTGCGGGATTTGGGGGTTGGGGGGGGTTTGCAGTTTTCAGAGTTGGAACAGGATGTGTAGGTGTAAGTACGTAGAGTTTGCACGTTGCGGTTGAGTTCCAACTGACGGAGTGAGTGTGCATCACCGGATGCACACGTAGACTGTTAGTCTATCTGCGTGTCCAACTTTGCAGGGCAGGGCAGGGCAGGGCCGCGCCGCCTTTGCTTTATTCCTTGTTCGTGCTACAACTAGAAGACCCTCGAATTGGTTTAATTGTAATTTGCATCCTCTTTAATTCTTAGTTTGGGCTATTTAGGTTAAAGTGAGTTGAGTTGAGTTGAGTTGAGTGGAGATAATAAAATATTATTAGAATATTATTTTTTAATATTATTATTATTTTGAGATTTGAAAAAGTTGAATTATTTATTATATTTTGTGTTAGAATTTAAAAAAATTATAATAATAAATTGAGATGAATTGTGTTGAAATTTAAAGCGAGTATTGAAAGTTTTCTTTCCCTTTTGCTATTTATCCGTTGTTGCTGGTTTTAGGCTTCTCTTTGATTTTGTTTTGTTGAATACTTGTGAATATATTTTAATAAAATATTTTTATAACTGCAATACTTCTCTTAAATTAATACTAAAAAAAATAATAATTGCAGTCATGAGTATTCAAGCGTTATGTAATCATTTTTAAAATAAATAAATAAATACAAGATTTACATGAAAAAAATTAATTTTTTAATAATAGATATCATTTTTTTTAAATAACTACATAATACTTACGTATTTTACAACTGTATATATCAGCCTTACTCTAATACTAATACAGATCCCGATCATTTGGAATTGTCCTTTCCTTTATGATCTTCCCGCACACAATAAACCATGGCAGATTGGGACGGCTACAGTTAGTTCTTTAGGCAGAAGATAATGAATGCAGGTAGGTTTGGAGGGTGAGATGAGACACAAAATTTTTATTTTATTTCATTTTATTATTATATTTTTTTTAAATCTCCATACAAAATATAATAAACAATTTAATTTTTTCAAATTCTAATTTAATTTTTTCAAATTTTAATACAATAATAATACTAAAACATAATATTTTAAATATTAAAATAAAATATAAAATTCTTATCTCACCCTCTCCCGGAAAGGAAAACTCTTTTTGAGTCCAACTCCAAGCCCTTTACCTCGCATAAGTGGATTTCGTTGTAGATGATTGGCGGGCTTTGACTGTCTTCTCCTTTGCCCACCAATAACGATTGAATTGGGCTATTAAAGTGGGTTAGAAGAGATTGGGCCTACACTAATTTTATCCCCAACAAAAAAAAATGAAGGGATGTAATAGAGAAAGAGAATGCAAGGGAGGATCCACAAATTCAAGATGGTCACGAGTTTTGTTATTTGCTTCGCCCAGTCCAAATATTCGGTAAATATCTGATTGTACAAAATCAAATTATTTCATCTCATATAATTATTATTTTATCTCTTAAATTCTCTTACAAAATATAATAAATAATTTAATTTTTTAAATTTTAAAATAAAAATAATATTTTATTTAATTTTTAATAAAAATATCTTATCTCATCTCTGCGTATTGAACAAAGACAAGTTGGTTACATTAAGATCATTTCAACAGCATGCATGAAAGTTAAAAAGGAAATCTTGTTTTCTCTCTCTCTCTCCTGTTTAAATAGCCATTGACATTGAGGGACGTAAGAGTTAAAGACGGCTACGGCCTAGACCTCGCATGACATTATATATGCACATCTACCTCTTGCTTTTAAGACACGAGGAAAAAAAGAGTACTAAATTTAGGTGGAGCTAGCTGATGGGCTTGCGTGCATTGTAGATCTTGAACGTCAGGCTCCATCTGGTCAAAATTACCAAAGTTTGAACAGGGAAAGAAAATTGAAGTCTATGAGAGAGACTTTGAGGTTATGGACCGACCGACCTACCTACCTACCTATATCTATAGGAAAACACTATATAAATAAAATAATTTCACAAAAAAATCTCACATTAATATAGTCATGAGTTATATGGTCACATCAGCATTTAAATCTTAACTATATGGCCATGACCTATCTAAAAAAAAAAAAAAACTATATGGCCGTGCAGCATTTAATTTATTTAAAAAACAAAGTCTCAAGTATTACACATTTAAAATAAGAGAAAATATACTTACAACTGTGAATTGTACAATTATCGCGTAATTATTTTTAAAAAAATAAATAAAATATAAAATTTACACGAAAAAAATTAATTTTTTAATAATAAATCATACTCTTTTTTAAAATAATTACACGATATTTAAACATGTATTTAGAATTATTTTAAAATAATGATTGGTATTTAACAAATATTAATATGGATACGAAAGAGTAATCAAAATGACATCATGTGCAAGCTGAAAGTAAGAGAATAGCATTTATGAATAGTAGTGTGGTTGATGAACCGTACGTACTCACTCATGTACTGTAGTCTATATAAAGTAAGATGTCATTTAGATCAGTGATAAGTATGTAGACTGACTAGATATATATATAAAATTTAATTTATAATGTCAGTCCTATAAGTTTGATATTGGAGTATGTATGAAAGCTATCTAATTAAATAGACACCAAAACCCATCAAATGAGTAAATTATAAATAGTATTTTGTCAAGTAGTCTAGCTAGCTAATATTTTATATTTAGTTTTTTATATATAAATATGCACTAATCTCATTCCCTATTTCTAGTGTTTTGGTCCTCCATATATATATTAATTATTAAAAATAGTTTCGTTAATGTTTAGGTATTGTACTAGCATTTCTTAGCTTTAGATTAGATATGATCCTGATCCATTAAGTAGTACACCGCGCGCCCTATGTCTACTGTATAATTGCTGCGAGTGTGAAATTGGTGTATATCCATCCAAAGCTTTGGTTTTAACTTTTATTGACTGCGACCTCCAGCCAAATGAACTCATTCCACATACAAGAACTACTTTTTTTTTGGGGGGGTTAATGATCATTTTCGTGTTATTTTCCTTTGTTTTAATTTATCGTTACATTCAAACAAAAACATTATGTAATATGAACGCTAGGTAGCTAGCTTCAGCCTTTAAGATAAAGTAATAATAATATTAGGAAATATCAATGATGCGAAGGGTGAAAATCATATTCATAAGTCGAGTCTGCACTCAATGGGGGCTCTGAGGCTGACGCAGACGTGACCCACCACCTCAACTGACCTGGGGCTGGCACCCACCAGCACCGCATTTTATTCCCTCACACATATATGACGTCTATTTCTGGACCGGCCCTCACTCTTCATCGTCTGCAACACATCCCTAACTTAATTCACCCCATATTATCAGCCACCGACAAAAGCCATCGATGGTGGCTACGATTTCATTTTATTTTATTTAGTGATTAAAGAATTATTTTTTAATAATGTTGTAAATTCTTTTTAAAAAAATAAATATTAAAAAATATTAAAAAAAAAAAGAACAAAATCATTTGGCGGTGAAATGTGGTGGGTGTAGCACAACTCTATTATGTAAATCAAATCAATAATTACATAAATATATTTGCTGCCTTTGTTTCAAAATTAAGTGTTTGGATATTATTTCTTTCTCGCCTTAGAATTAGTATGATGGTGATGTGATTGATATCTTAGGACTGATGAGGACGACGATGTAATAAGAAAAAGTTAGTTGGGAGAGGAGGATGAGTATTTGGAGATTCAACTATTGCAAACGGACAAAGAAAAGAAAAGAAAAGAAAAGCAAATCAAATGAAGACAATCAAAGAGACAAAACAAAAGAGCAAAAAGGAAGAGAGAGAGGGAGATGGTGTAGGTGTTTCTCCATGTTAAGGTACTTCATCATCAAGCATGTAATGCAATTTAGCTAATTGGTCATTTATTGACAATTAAAGGGTATGTATAATCTAAGTTACTTCCGGCCGTGAAATAACAAACATCTATGCTTCACCTACTTGGCTTCTCTCTTTGTAAGGCAAACTCACGCATTTGATCTCTCCCAAAATAAAAATAAAATAATAAAATCCAAGCAAGCAAATCAAAGTTATTTTCTTCTTCTGTTATTTTTTAATAGAAAATAAAATGAGAATGCAAAAGAATGATTTTTTAAATCATTAATAAGGAAAAAAAGAAAAAAAAGAACTATTTTTAAATAATTTTACATATAGTCGTAAAATATATAAAAATTATATAATTATTTTGAAAAAGAATAAAATTTATTATTAAAAAAATAATTTCTTTTCATATTTATTCACTTTTTAAAAATAATTACACGTATTTACACATTCGCTAAATTTCGCTATTTCCGGTGTTGGGGAAAAGGGGAGATTATGATATTGCCGACCTTTTGGACAGAAGAGTAGACAAAGCTAGTTCACAGCAGAATAAGTAATGGATCTGCCCAATTCCTTGAAAGGGAGAGATCCAATTGAAAACGAATCTTTGCTTTGCTTTGCTTTTGGAAAAAGAAAACTTTTTATGAATGTAGTAGTGATCACTTTCCTTTTATTAACCCCTAGACTACGGAAGAAAGAAGTAATTACTTTTTAGCATTCTTCTCTCTTCACCTACGAATTTACCAACACATTATAATTACGATTAAAATCACGACCCCCGACACTCAATTGTACTCTCTCTCTCTCTCTCTCTCTCTCTCACTCTCTCTCTGAAATAATCAGAGTGTATCCACCAGAATCTCTCCCTATCAAAAGCCATATGAGTAAAGGGCCACCTCACACTCCAACACCACCAAACAGAAGCCATCACTCTCTCTCTCTCTCTCTCTCTCTCTCTCTCATGTACGTATTTTGTCCCTAATGACTATCTCATCTCCACCACCGCCTACTCCTCTTCTTCTACCCATCTCTCTCATCTTTTTTCTCCCTCTCCTACACTCCTACCGCCATTAATCACTTCTTCTTCTTCTTCTTCAGTCCTACGCTTTCACTACCTACCGCCACGGTGAAGCTTCCCAGTTCCATCCACACAACATGACCAAATTGGTGGTTGAGGTTCACGATGCCAGTGACCTCATGCCCAAAGATGGCCAAGGCTACGCCAGCCCCTTCGTGGAGGTAGATTTCGATGAGCAGCGGCAACGGACCCAAACCAAGCACAATGACCTCAATCCCTGCTGGAACGAGAATCTCCTCTTCAACTTGAACAACCCCAGAGACCTACCCAACAAGACCATTGATGTCGTGGTTTACCACGACGGGAAAGGCGGCCACCACAAGAACTTCCTCGGCCGTCTCAGAATCTACGGTGTCTCAGTCCCTTTCTCCGAGTCTGAAGCCACCGTCCAGCGCTACCCGCTTGACAAACGGGGCCTCTTCTCTCATATCAAAGGCGATATTTCACTCAGAATTTACCTCATACACGATCCTTCTGCTGCTAATTATACTCCTCCACCACAAGCTACTGGTGTCGAAGTCGACAAGGACACACCCTTGCAAGAGATCAACATTAACAAGCTCGAAGAACAACAAGAAGAAAGCAGGGTCTACGAGGAAAAGAAGAAGAAGAAGAAGGAGAAAGAAGTGAGAACCTTTCACTCTGTTGGAACCGGTACCGGCGGTCCTGCTCCTCCACCGCAAACTTCAATGTTCTCCGGATTTGGGTTTGAGACCGGGCATATGAAGGAAAAGGTAGCAGCAGTGGAAACCAGAACCGATTTTGCACGGGCGGCTGCAGGCCCGGCGAGTGTCATGCACATGCAGGCCTTTCCCATGAGACAGAACCCAGAGTTCGCGTTAAGGGAGACTAGCCCTCCACTGGCAGCACGTCTGCGCTACCGAGGAGGGGACAAGACAATGAGTACATATGATCTAGTGGAGCAGATGCACTACTTGTATGTGAACGTGGTGAAGGCCAGAGATCTTCCTGTCATGGACATCACAGGAAGCCTCGATCCCTATGTGGAAGTCAAGCTTGGGAACTACAAAGGCGTTACAAAACAGTTGGAGAAGAACCAGAATCCGGTGTGGAATCAGTTCTTCGCATTTTCGAAGGACAGGTTGCAATCTAACCTGCTGGAAGTGACTCTGAAAGATAAGGATACGATTACGAAAGATGATTTTGTTGGGAGAATTAGTTTTGACCTCCTGGAAGTGCCTCTTCGGTTGCCACCGGATAGCCCCTTGGCTCCTCAGTGGTACAAATTGGAGGACAAGAAGGGGAGCAAGGTCCAAACTGGGGAGATTATGCTTGCGGTTTGGATGGGAACACAGGCTGACGAGTGCTTTCCTGAGGCATGGCTATCGGATGCACACAACATCAGCCATGCAAACCTCTCCGATACGCGATCAAAGGTCTACTTTTCCCCCAGGCTATTCTACCTTAGAGTTTATGCAATCGGAGCTCAAGATCTGATTCCTTCTGAAAAAGACCGAGCTTCTCAGCCATTCGTGAAGGTACAGATTGGGAATCAGCTGAGATTGACCGCGCCTTCCATGAAGCCTGTTCCTAATAACCCGATTTGGGATGACACGCTCTGGTTAGTGGTATCGGATCCTTTAGAAGATCTCATAATCATATCGGTTGAGGACAGGGTGGCACCTGGCAAGGATGAGATCCTAGGCAGGGCCCTCATTCCGCTTAGAGAGGTCCCAAAAAGAACCACCGAGAACGCCAGGCTCCCGGATGCCCGCTGGTATAATCTCCACAAGCCTTCTGTGGCAGCTGAAGAGGAGACCGAGAGGAAGAAAGAAAAGTTCTCGAGCAAGATCCACCTTGGCCTCTGTGTGGATGCAGTTTACCATGTTCTTGATGAGGCCACGCATTTCAGCAGTGACCTGCAGCCCTCGTTCATGATGCACCTCAGAAAACCAAGCATTGGAATTCTTGAACTTGGGATTCTAAGTGCCCAGAACTTGCGTCCGATGAAGGGAAAGGATGGTGGAACTACTGATGCATATTGCGTGGCGAAGTATGGGAACAAATGGATTCGAACAAGAACGCTTCTCAACACCCTGGCTCCTCGCTGGAATGAGCAGTATACGTGGGAGGTTTATGACCCGTGTACTGTGATCACCATAGGTGTCTTCGATAATTGGCACGTCAATGGAAGCAAAGATGATGGAGCAAGAGATCAAAGGATTGGGAAGGTGAGAATTCGACTATCGACGTTAGAAACTGATCGAATTTATACCCATTTCTATCCATTGTTGGTTCTCCAACCATCCGGTTTGAAGAACCATGGGGAACTTCAATTGGCGTTGAGGTTCACTTGTACCGCTTGGGTTAACATGGTCGCTCAATACGGAAGGCCCCTGCTTCCGAAAATGCATTATGTTCAGCCCATACCGATTAGGTACATTGAATCGCTTCGGTACCAGGCAACGCATATTGTGGCAGCAAGGCTAGGCCGAGCAGAGCCACCGCTACGGCGTGAAGCTGTGGAGTACATGCTTGATGTGGATTACAATATGTGGAGTCTCAGGAGGAGCAAGGCCAACTTTTTCCGAATAATGGCGCTTATCTCTGGGTTTACGGCTGTTTGTAAATGGTTCCAAGACATATGTCACTGGAGAAACCCGATAACGACATGTCTGGTGCACTTCTTGTTCTTGATATTGGTTTGCTACCCAGAACTGATCTTGCCCACGATTTTCCTGTACTTGTTCGTGATTGGGATATGGAACTATCGGTTCAGGCAAAGAGACCCACCTCACATGGATGCACGGCTTTCAAGAGCAGAGTTTTCAAGCCAAGATGAGCTGGATGAGGAATTCGACACATTCCCAACGAATAGAAATGCAGATATTGTAAGGTTGAGGTATGACCGGTTGCGGAGTGTGGCGGGTAGGGTTCAAGCAGTGGTCGGAGATTTGGCAACACAAGGGGAAAGGGCTTTAGCGATTCTAAGCTGGAGAGATGCAAGGGCTACGGCAATCTTCATCATCTTCTCATTGATCTGGGCCGTAATTATTTACATTACTCCATTCCAAGTAGTTGCAGTGCTGGTTGGGTTGTACCTGCTTCGGCATCCCCGGTTCAGAGGCAAGCTGCCTTCCGTACCTGTCAATTTCTTCAAGAGATTGCCAAGCAAGTCGGAGATGCTACTATGAGTACTGAGCTGATGGAGGTTATTATCAGTTTTTTTTTTTTTTCCCAAATCATTCGTTAATTTACTTGTTGATTCTTGGGAACAAGAAAGATGATGGATCGGTGAATAAACCCAACAAAAGCAAAAAGCAGCCATGATTTTTTGCTCCTTGTCCCTGCTACCCCGACCCAGCCATGATCCAGTCTTTGTCCTGATTGATATGTACATATATATATATATATATATATCCCCTAGCAGCATTCATCGAGGTTATGAATGGAACCAAATCATTCTAAATGGCTCTAATTCTAGATCTCCTGTTGAGCCAAAAGAGTAATCCATTTACCGACTAGTACACTTCAACTACAACTACTGCCGCCCGCGCGCCCAATCTAAAAATTAGATAGATGAATGAAGCTGGTCGGAGGAACTGAAACGATTACTAAACAAGATTCCGCATAACATTCGTCTAACAAAATTCACCTCCAAAAACAAAAATTAAAAAGAAAGAAAAAAAAATAATCATTCAACCTCGGCAAATCTTTCTTCGATGCTCCTAGAGAAAGAGAAAAAGAAAAAGACTTCCATTAATTGGATGACAGAGACCGAATACCTAGAAGTATCAGTAAAGCCATGATAGCAAAGAAACTCATAAGCATTCCACCCAGCAGGGCCTTATCGACTACACTCCACTCACCAATGCTTCCTTGGGTCCATTCTTGCTTTCTCTTGGATCCCGACGCAATTTCTCCCTCCACTCTTTTGTTGGCGTGGTTCTTCCGCTTTCTTAATAACCATCCGATCAAGTATCGGCTGTTTAGATCTTCTGGAAACATGGAATTCCCTGAAGCAGCACTTTCCTCTAAAGTAGTCTGTCCTACACAGCTTTCAGGTCCGCAACAAGCACAGGGTTCCCGTTCTCTTGTACACTCATAACTTTCACAAGCGTTAGAGCAAGGAGAAAAGTTATCCTCACTAGTATCCTTTCTCGACGCTGATTTATGATTTTTGTGGTTGATAGTCTCCATCACCTCTCCAAAAACTGACCACCTTCCAACAGATGTTATCTTCACAATAGCTGAAACTCCCAGCATACTTTCTGGAGCAACCACTAGCACCTGCACGTATCCCTTGGTATGGCCAACCTTGGCAATGAAGGAACATTCGGTCAGAAAAAAGAAACACCAAGCAGTACACTGAAAATTTATATTTTATACGTAAAAAATGGACTCCTACCGTGTGTTTTTTCACTCGCACGGGGGGAGGGGGGGTGTGGGAGAGGAAGTTTTTATAAAAAAAAGTGAGTGCAAGGTTTTATTAATCTTCATGAAGTTGATGCAACTTGAGGGAAGAATCCCTTGCAAGAAAAAAACATAAATGAAAACAAATAGCAACATGTCATCCAAACAACCATTATCAGGTTTTGTTGCACTGGAAAAGTAAACAGAAACTAGGCTCTCAACCCCCACGGGAATTCAAAATGCATGGAGAAAAAATTATTTTTACCCTTGCACAGTCTTACCAAGTGAATTCCATCTGCTGCAACTTCAGTTATCCATATTCTTTCTATTCTGCCCTCCATTCCATTATATGGTGTGAAGGCTTCAAAAACAGAAGTCAACTCACGACTTCGTTTCTTCACTACAGCACTTGGAACCTTTTTCATCCTTGCTGCAGGCGTCCCTAAATTTGGAATAAAGATGAAATACAGAAAATGGTCAGAAGATATTTTGCTAACTACTTTAAGTTCCACATTCTTCACTTTCCAAAAAGTGGGAGTAAGATACTAAAACGCATTGAGATGTGTATTACAGCCAAATTATGCTGGTCATGACCCTTCATAAATTAAAATGTTCTGTCTACTGCCAAACAACATATCTTTTGCAATCCAGAGGCATGAGGAGCTTTTTGCCAATATAACTTTGCTAGAATATAAAGAAGCTAGAAAATCGCATTGGAAAGTTCTGTACAATGTCATGAAGAGGATACCTGGTCGAGGATAAAACTGAGATATATGAACTTGAGGGAACTTGTACTTCTTAATAAGACTGACAGTTTGAGCAAAATCTTCATTCGTTTCACCTGAAAAAAGAAGCCCAAGAAATGAATATTATTCTAAAGAATTCCAGAATGATAACATTCAGTTTCATGTTTCTCTAATAAATTTGCTAATTGCTTCCTGAGTAGCATAAAATTTCACCATTAGCCAAATGTTATTACATCAAACCCACAAGCAATTTATCATTTGGAGCACACTAAACATTTGATGTATTCTACTTCAGCACTAACCATGTAAATTAATAACAAAAATTAACCAACCAAAGTAAAAAAAGTACATAAAAGAACAAACCAGGAAATCCACATATGATATCGGTTGCTATCTGCATCCCAGGCACAAGCTCAATCAAGGTATCAACCACAGTCCTAAACTCGCTCTCGGTATATTCCCGATTCATTGCCTGAGAAAATATATGAGGAAAGTAATTATTTGGATAAGAAACCAACACATAATAATTATTTGTATAAGAAACCAACACATAATGGAACTCTAGGCATCAACAATTTACGAGCTCGTTATGTCCTGTGTACTTCGCTTCGCCTATTTTTAATAAAATTCCTATTTACTGATGAAAAAAAACAATTTATGAGCTTGTGCTTATAAACATGCAATTTTTTAAAGGAAAAAAGTATGAAGAATAGAAAAGATCTCAACAATAATAAATGGTGTCAATTTTCTTATAGAAAGAAACAGGTGTGTTAGGACTCACACGTAAGACAGCATCACTCCCAGATTGAACTGGTACATGTAGAAATGAGTATACACATGGGTGACACAAAACCTCTGCTATCTCTTTCAAGTGCTCGAGAATAAAAGGAGGATTTGTCATCCCAATCCGAAGCATCGTGCTTGCATCAGGAGGAAGCTCAGAAACAATAGCATTTAACAAAGTTGGAAGATTGACCCCAATGTCACGACCTAGATAGCATCAGGAGACCATAGTTATTGTACAATACAATATAAGCAATGCCTTAATTTTCCTTTTAATTTTGGCGTAATTTTCTGCCTCAGGTCTAATCAAGTTTCTTCAGCAGTTTGCCCACACTTTATGATGTTAAATACGAAATTAGACAAAAAGAACATTTTGAATGCGGCATTTGCATTTTAGTTCTTTTTAACCTGGAGCACTTTACCATGAAAAAAAAGATGAAACTCACATATCTACTTCCCTTTGATTAATACAAAAACTACAACAAAAAGCACCGGTGTCATTTTCATGAAAAGACTCCACAGAAACAGGACTTCATATTATTGGCAAATGCTTTTACACAGTAACACAGGCAACATGATGGAAAGATCACTATTATTACCATAGGCTCCAGTATCTTCACTGCTCAACCATATCTCCTTCACTCCATCAGCTATAACAGATTTTACACGCCCGGCCTGCAAAGTTAAAATTCTGATAAAATAGAAACCTAATTCAAGCAAATAATAAATACCGAGGGCATGATACTTACAAGGCTATCAATCGTGTAGCTCCCTAAATGACCACGAGCATGCTTTGTCTTGCAATAAGTACAAGCACCTAAACAACCAACATTAATTGGAAGAATCTCAACAAACTTGTTCCTTCTCACCTGTTGGACACAGTTGAGTTAATGCTCCATCTTTCTAAGCTAATTTGACATAAACGTGGCAACAGATCCAAAAGTTTTTTTTTTTTTTCCTTTCAAATGAACTGAAAGAAAATCCAACAATGAGATAGAAGTGGCTCCAAAAGAAAATTCTTGAAACATGGTAATATTGCAATACAGCAACAGGGGAATCTACAATTTGCACCTTCGGGAGGTCAAGCGCTGGCAATGTCTTGCGATTCAATAGCCGCACCTCATGACCTTTCAAGGTCTCTTCCACAACTTCAACCACTCGGTCAATTTGCTGGACTCCGACTATACTGACCCCTTCGAGCTCTTTCAAGTCTCGACTTCCTTGAGGCACACACCCTGCCACCACTAGGGGCTTTTTTGCAATTTTGCATTTTGCTATTAGAGTGTCCATGGCCGACTGACTCGGGGATTTGACTGTGCATCTGCATCAGTTGATAGAATCTCACAAGAAAATCAATTCATTCAAATATACCTATTTTAATGTATGTATAATGCTAGAATATTTTACGTTTTGGTAGCTTAGATAATTATTGGGTTACACTTAAAGTGATGTTGCTACGGTACAGTTACAAGCCCAGTCAAATCAGAATTAGGTAAGTAGTGTATCTATGCTAGACTTTCAAAAAATAACCAAGGTTGGTTTTTGAGGAAATTGAGTTTTTCGCTAAAACTACTGTGGTGACCTTTCCGGCATTATAATCTGTATCTGAACATTAGAATGGGATTTATGGCATGAAAAGTGTAGTCATGAGCTCTTTTGGCATTATGATCCTTTTGGCTAAAACTACCTGGTGAAATTCAAGAATGTCTCATTATTGCATTGTTATGCTTAACCAGCTCATGTACTGCGTACTAGTACAGTTGTCAAACTCACCCATTATCTTATTCTCACTTTTCAGATGATATCAAAGAGTGTGTCAAGAGAAGGGATTAGAAGGCATGTGGACGGGTTTAGATGAGAGAAGTAGCTGTAGACCTCATTTAGACTCAAAATCCCTGTGTTTTCTAGTTTATTATTTTCTAGTTCTTGTTGCTAATGAATGTTTAGATAGTAGAATGAGGGAGGGAGTTCCTGGTATTCTTTGTAAGCTTGACATGGAAAAGGCGTATGATTATGTGAATTGGGAATTCCTCTTTTATTTGCTTGGGAGATGTGGCTTTGAGGAGAGGTGGTATTTGTGGATTAGGCATTGTGTCTCTACTACTATGTTTTCGGTGTTGGTTAATGGCGACCCTACTGGTTTTTTCCATAGCTCTCGTGGCTTGAGACAGGGCTTTGTCCCCTTTTCTTTTTGTTATTATCATGAAGGCATTTTGTCGGATGGTGAAGGCCGCCATTGGTGGGGATTTCTTTCCGATTTTTCGGTGGGAGATGCTAATAATGGTTTTATCATACTTTCTCATCTTCTTTTCGCAGATGATACTCTTCTTTTATGTGATGCTAATCATGGCCATATTCAACCTTTAAGGCCAGTGCTATTACGTTTTGAAGCTGTTTTGGGTCTCAAGGTGAATGTTGGAAAGTCCGAGATGGTACTGGTGGGGTGGTGCGCACCAGTAATAGCTTAGTGAGTTTTTGGGCTGTAAAGTTGCTTCCTTGCCAATGAATAAAGACCTTGGGCTTAGGGGTATGCTCCTCCCAGGTCTAAGGTTCAAATCCCCTTGGGTGCAAACAATCTCTAAAGGCCATCGGACTGGGGGATTTTCCCTTTGAATTACCTGATGTACACTTACGGGAAACTCCTTGTCGAGTGTCTATGCACCCCCGGGATTAGTCAGGACGCTGTTCTTGGACACCCGGTACCAATAAAACAATATATATATATATATATTTGGGCCTTCTGTCGTTGGGGGTGCCTTTTAAGGCTAAAGCTATTTGGGATGAGGTTGTTGAGAAAATTGAAACAACGTTGACTGGATGGAAACAGATGTATTTATCAAAAGGGGGTAGAATTACCTTAATCAAGAGCACCATTTCCAATCTCCCCACTTACTTTCTATCGTTATTTCCTTTGCATGTAGGGGTGACTAACCAGATTGAGAAGATATTTTATGCTTTCTTGTGGGGTGGAATGGGAGAGGAAGTCAAGTTCCATCTGGTTAGTTGGAATAAAG
Organism: Juglans microcarpa x Juglans regia; assembly: GCF_004785595.1. Taxonomy (NCBI): domain Eukaryota; kingdom Viridiplantae; phylum Streptophyta; class Magnoliopsida; order Fagales; family Juglandaceae; genus Juglans; species Juglans microcarpa x Juglans regia. Next base: position 338,510 of record NC_054601.1, on the reverse strand, counting down.
TTTGCTTTCCCATCTCTAATGGAGGTTTGGGGGTTTTTAATTTGAGGATTTTTAATAAAGCCTTGTTGGGGAAATTATGGAGATATCAATCGGAAGGGGAGTCGCTTTAGAGGGAGGTTATTGATTGTAAATATGGAAGTGCTTGGGGGTGTTGGTGTTCTAATGATGTAAGGGGGTGTACGGTGTGGGTCTATGGAAATTCATTAGAAAGGGCTGTGAGAGTTTTGCAAGCCATGTTAGTTATGCAGTTGGAGAGGGTTCTAGGATCTGATTTTTGTTTGATGTTTGGTGTGGTGAACGCACTCTCAATAGGGTGTTTCCGGCCGGCCATCTTTCGTCTAGTTTCTGATCGGCATGCCTCTGTTTCATATATGTTAGTCCGTTCTAATGGTTCTTTACAGTGGGATGTTTGTTTTACAAGAGCTGTGCATGATTGGGAACTTGATGAAGTTTCAGCTTTCTTTTAGTTTTTTATACTCTTTGAGGCTTGGTAGCAATGTTGGGGATAGGCTGTTGTGGAGGTCCAAGGGGAGCAATAAGTTTACAGTTTGATTGTATTATGAGCTGTTGACATCTCAAAACTGTTTTTCTTTTCCTCGGAAGTGTATTTGGAGGTCTGTAGCTTTTTTCATATGGATTGCTTCTCTTGGGAAAATTTTGACGACGGACAATTTGAGGAAGTGCGGTTTAATTGTTATAGACTGGTGTTACATGTGCAAGAAGCATGGGGAATCAATGGATTATTTACTTTTGCATTGTGAGGTGGCAGGACACTATGAGATGGAATTTGTTATAAAACCGATTTGGCTTGGGTGATGTCTTTGAGAGTGGTAGACCTTCTTGCTAATTGGAACGGTCTTCACAGTTGTTCTCAGGTGACTACGGTTTGGAAGATGGTCCCTTTGTGTATCATGTGATGTATTTGGATGGGAAGGAATGATCAGTGTTTTAATGGTAAGGGGCGCACTTTGGAGGAACTACAACATTTTTTTGTGCACACCTTGCTGCTTTGGTTTTCCACTTTAGTGCTTAGCGGAGCTAATGCTCATGATTTTCTATTATCGTATTCTGATTCTTAGAATGTATTCAGGTGTTTCTTTTGTATACTCCTTGTGTACATGGACTTCGCCTATTTTATTCGTATTAATAAAACTATCTTTCTTGGTTATAAAAAGAAAAAAGAAATATTATGATCTTTTTTTTGGATAAAATAAATTTTATTAATAGAATAAGAAATAGGCATTGCCCACGTACACACAATTTTTTTATGAATAAATTACGATACAATTTAAAACTACCAATTTGAGGCATTTGCTTTGTTTTTTGTGAAGTTTGAAACTTAAATTTTAGAAAAAGATTTGTATAGGGAAAAAGGCACCTCCTAACCCCTCAAGATACAGGGCAAGACAACTAGTCTTAAGAGAATCACAAGTTCAAATAAAAGCACTTATGTATAAGGTGGAAGAAAATGATGCTCACGTGTTTATTAGCCACAGGTCTGCTTCCTGAGGATTGCCACTTAACGAGTAGCCAAAAGCTGAAAGCTGACCAGCCATGTATTCACTGTCGCTCTGAAACAATGCAAAAATGGGACGAAAACATTTAAATAGAGTGAAAAAGAATTCCACCCTAACAACCATTGATGAATAAAATAAATGCAGGTGATACTAGCTTAAATCTTATTAAAACAAGACAGGACTGCAGATTAACTGACAATTTCTAACCTCTTCCAACTCCAGTTGGCACTTTTTCTACAATTAGCGTTAGAATTTACACAAGGGAAGCAAACATGATAATGATCCCTTTTGACGATCGAAGTGACAGGTTTTGCGCCAACTATTCTCCTACATTTTCCTTTGCCATCCATTTTTCTTTCTTTCGTTCAACTTGTTTCCAAGACCACATAAAGCCATTAAATTTGTTTCTTAAAGGTTTTTAAAAAATACCCAATTCTACAATCATGCAATATTTATTCCAATAACCAATGAAGCCAAAATTTCCTAAACAATTTGCATCAAGCTCCTTTCTAGTGAGAGGAAATATTCCTCCTATTCTCAGCTAGCAAAACAGTTCTCTCTCAAACTTAAAGATTGTTCACCATAATTATCTGCAACAGCATTCTCTCCGGCCCATTGAAGGTCCTAAATTATGAAATCAACCGAATGCGTCCACTAAAATAAATTGTGAGACCTTTTGAGAAATATAGTAAATTACCATCTTCAAAAAAAAAAAATAAAAAAAAAAATGAAAGAAATGAAGGGGGGGGGGGGGGGGGACTTGCCTGGTTGTGTGAGCACCCAAAGGTCTTAATATATATCGTCTGCAAGAGAAAGAAGCTTATAATTGAAAGGAAGAGAGAGAGAGAGAGAGAGAGAGAGAGAGAGAGAGAGAGAGAGACCTGAGTGCCAGGGATTTTGGGAGAGGGAGAGTCTTGGGTTTGATAGAACTTATCGTTCCTCTTCTTCTTGAGATTCACTCCAACGCTGCTCAAAGGCAAGCGAAACCCAGGAGGAGCACCAGCTCCCACTACAAATCCTCTATGTCGTCCATGAGAGAGAGAGAGAGAGAGAAGAGGCGATGCCACAGTTAATTGTGCAATTGACAAATTGTATGCTAAAACAGTAGTCGAGCATGGGCTCCTTTTAAGCCCATAGCGGGTTTGCAAAATCCAACCATGACCCTAATTTTCAATTTTTTATTTTTTATTTTTTGAAAAAAATAAACAGCTATTATGTACATTTAAAATGGCTTTACAACATAATAATACCAATTGTAATGTCTTATACCTTATGTAAAACTAGAATTTAACCAACGGAAGGAATAAGATTTTTTTTTTTTTTTTTTTGTAACTAATCAAGAAATTTCTGTCCCTCCTTTTTGTTTTTGAGAGAGTTTTATTAGAGAATTTTGGAAGAGAGGAATCAGAACTGCTTTAGCAATAAAAAGATTTCACAAAACTTAAGTCTACAAATTACTGTAATTTAATGTGATTCGTTAAATTGTAAAGATATTTTTTTAAAAGTAAATCTAACGTATTATATAAAAATATGTCAATTTGTATTTATTTTTATATGATCTTTTTGTGATTGTAGTATTTTTTTTTTTTTTTTCAGAATTCATTAGAAATGCACCGCACTCACTCAGACTAAGTAATTTATCAAACTTATTGTAACAATTCTTCCCCCTTCCACATAATAAACATCTCATATTGATTTATTTGACGGATCTCATAAGTAATTTTTTTTTTTTTTTTGAGAAAACCGTACTCATTCTCATTCTTATTCACCTGTAATAAAAGAGTCAATTACATGCCATATCTTTCATTACAGCAGAATAAATAACATTTGGTCCCTCTTCCATCCATATTTGCTCTCCATCCATCTGTAATGCCTTCCTTGATAGAGTATGAGCTGCACTGTTTCCTTCCCTATATGTGAACAAGGCTTGCCAGTTTGATCTCAACGAAAAGAGATGCTTGATATCTTCCAATAGCTCCCCAGACCATGACCATTCCTGCTTGCAACCTGTAATAGCCTGTATTAGCAATCCCGGTATTATTCCTCGGCACTCACTGCTTCTATCTGTGTAATTGTCAATGAAGATGGCAGCTTATTACCCCATGCTTAAAAGTTCAGACGCGATTTACGTGTACTTGCTTATTTAGTCATGTAAATAAGCAATCTGAATCAACGGCTTGGCCATGTAAATAAAAAGAAATTTGGCATCCTTGATTTGGAGCATAGAGAGAGTAACCGTGTTCATGCACCATCCTGATTAAGGTCACATACAAAGTATCCTTTTTTTGGAAAAACTTTTGCATTGTAAATTATTATGTTTACAATCGACAGGCATAATTACAGAATGAATACAATGTAATTGAGGATACAATCGAAAACATGTGAATACAATAACTTCGGTTATCAGAGAAATAATTGCAAGACCTCATGCTCTTCTCAGATTCTTTACACCTTCTCTTCTCCTACACAGGATAATTCTCAGAATCTTTGCACCTTCTCTTCCCCAATTATCCACCTTGTCAACCAGCTCAGATCTTCAGTAAAGGATTTACATGAAGAAGGGACGATTCCAAGATCAGCACCAATTTGATCGTACTCCTTGAGAGCTGCTCGCATCTCTGCTTCAACAGCATCATCTACAATGTCAACGGTGCCCATGCATAGGGCATCAGCATAGTGCTTCTCCCTCTCACTATCATTTTCAAAAGGTTCCATAGCAGGGCCCTGCAGGTTCCAAAATATATGAGAAATTTATGCCGATCAAATGAATTGTACCACAACACACGAATGTGAGACAAGTCCCATAATATCCAACAAAGCATACAAGACTTAAACCAGTAACATTTTTTTATTCCGTTTTATCAACAGTTGGTCAGATGGCGGAGGTTGTATAATTGTAATGAAGAAACATAAATATAAGTTGGGATATATCTATATATATATATATATATAGGACATAGATTTATGTTGTTTGGCACTATTGTCTATGCCTACAAGGGTCCGGGCAGGGTAAATCAACTCTGAAAATATACAAATTATAATGGAGCTTTCAAGTTCTCTTTGTTACAAAATGAAGAGGAAGAAGAAGAAATAGGAATGAAGATTAGGTAGAAAAAGGTCTCATGTCTACGCCCCTTTTAACATACTATGTGTCTCCCTAAACCCTAGGAGTTGGCTCAAGTGGTAAAGGCGGCTTGGGGGTATGCTCCCCCCAAGTTTAAGGCTCAAATCCCCTTGAGTGCAAACAATCTTTCGGGGTCATCTAACTAGGGGATTTTTCCCTTGAATTATCTAAGGTGCACTTGCGGGAAACTCATTGCCAAAGGCCTATACAACCCCGAGATTAGCCAGAATGCTATTCCCGAACACCCGGTGCCAATAAAAATAAAAAAGATACTAAGCGTCTCCCTAGCTTGTGATGATTGTTCTGTTTTTACTAGTTTATGTGCCATATCTCTTCAGTTGGTGTGGCAACTGGCAAGGTTCAGGTCTCGATTGCATGCTATCAGGGCCTGAAGATTATAAAGTCCATTGTCCAAAAGCAACAGGCACTACGCCACTACCAGATCCATGCCCTACCAATTGCTCAGCCAACTGGAGAGAGATGACACACCAATTTAAAAAGAAAAGAAAAACAATCATCACAGGCAAGAGAGAAGCTTGGTATAGAAAAAAGGCTGTAGACTTAAGGGGTGCCTCTCATGGGACCTTTTTCTCCTTCATCTTCATTCTCACTACTTCATCTCTATTCATGTAATAAAGAGGATTTGGAAGCTCCGTTGTAATATGTATATTTTCATAGTGGATTTACCCCTACAGACCCCTATGGATGTAGGTCATAACACCAAACCACATAAATTTTGGTCCCAATTATTTTTCCCTACTTACATTTATTTTTCTTCATTCCGATTATGCAACCTCCGCCTCTGCCATCTCTAAACTATCCGACCACTATTGATTGCCCAGCCCAAAAATAGGCATCAACAACTTAGGCCTCATTTGGGTAGTGAAATGAGATGAGATGATCTGTGAATAGTAGTGAAATGATTTGAGTTAAGATGTTTTACAGAATTTTGGGTAAGAGAGAGAAAAGGTTGAATAAAAATATTATAAAGTTAAATTATTGTTAGAATATAATTTTTTAATATTATTTTTGCTTTGAGATTTGAAAAAATTGAAATTTTTTGTGTGTTTTGTTTGGAAGTTTGGGAAAGTTGTAATGATTAAGTAATGATTAGATGAAAAAGTTAAAAAATTGAAATTTTGCGTTTATGGTATTTAGATATTGAGATGAGATAAAATGAGATGGGATGGGAGGCTCTTGCTATCCAAACCAGGCCTTGATCAATTTGATCAGCCTTTCCATAAAAGGATCATTTCATCACAACTCGGAAGTACTTAACTAGTTCGTCTATATATTGGTTTGTTAGACATCTCAACTTTAACAATAGGTATCAAAAATGTCTCATAAGACTTCAGTGTAAACATCTTGTTTACTGGTAAATGCTTTTAAGCAGGAAGAAGATATCAACTTAAACAAAGCCAACACCAGTGAAAATTCAGCTTTCAAGAAAATCCCACTCAACCATCTATAAAGCCCTATAAAATCCTGGAAAAAAAAAAAAAAGCACAAGGAGACATCTCTCACAGTAATGTGTAAAATCAATCTTGAAAACCAAGCTCTGAGATTTATAAACTACAGGAGCCATCTCTCACCATATTGTAAATGGTCTCAATACTTTTAAGAGAATGACGGCCAAATAATAAAATTATCCGAAAGTTCTAAATATTGTTACCTGACAGAATGCAGCATAATGCTTGTATATCTCACTGTTCTCATCTTGATCACCAAGCAGTGTACCACCATACCAACCGTTATCTTCATCAACTGACGTCATTGCAAGGTACCTTGAAATCAAAGAACAACAAATAAATGAATTAACCATGAACTTGCCAATGCGCACACAATAGAGATAAACAATAACTACTTTTTTATAACAGTAACCACTTTTAACATGCTGTTACCGAATCAATTTGACAGGCAAAAACAATATATAAATATTCTAAAACATTCGTTCACAATTCATCTGCTATTCAAAAGTTTTTTTTTTTTTTTTTTAAGTCCAATCTGTGTGGGATACCCGAGTTGAAGTTTCTTAATTTCTTTACCGCAAAGTGTGCAAATAGAACATACCTCTGGTCATGTTGAAGAGATGCTTGAAATGACAGAATAAGTAAAGAGGTCTCTGTTATGGAAAACAAAAGATTTTTAGATATATACCCCTGGAAGATATCCTCTTCATTGCTATCGCTAGCAGAAGAAAGCCAGTTTAGGTCACATAAACCATCAACTCTTCTGTCATCCTGAGATCCTCCATTTGCAATTTCCTGTGAAGCACCTTTGGGAGCAGAGCCACTTTCTTCATACTTTCTCTGGCCAAAAAGCCAATTTGGGCTTTTGAGCTGTATTTCACTGGACAAAAATTAATATGATTCAATAACAATGCTTCGACTGCCAATGATATAGACCCTCTCTTTGTATCACAACAACCATACAACCCATTGTGATGTAAAAACTTTCAACCCAAAGAATAAAAAGACCCAAATTATTACATATTTACCACACACACATCCGCAATTAACTTTAAGTGGTCTATACACAAAAACTGGAAGCAGAAAGATATGAAGATAAGGAAATTCCTTCCACTTGTCCTCATAACATAAATTCGAAGTGTTTAATAAAAACGAAAGGAGCAACATAGTCAGCATAACATCAAAGGGGCAAACAAAGTCTAATTAAGAAAAAAAGGACAGAGATGTACAACCTTTTTGAGTAATACAAACAGTCAATGACATGAAGCAACACAAATTGCACACAAAAAAAATAAATAATTCTTACGTAATAAAAAACTGCAGTAACAGTTGCAAGTATTAGACTTTTGCAGATCAAACACACCAGCAGAATTACATAACTGAATAATCACAGCAGATGAGAGAGAGAGAGATAGAGATGCATAAGCAAATAATTGGGAGTTGGATTATCACGGAAGGTAAACATAGGATACAAATCATCAAAAGGGAATGGTTAAGGAAAGGAAATAATTACGCTGCATCAGGTGCCACACTGGAATTTCCTGTACCAGCACCTTGTCTTTGTTCCGGTTCCCTACAGAGTCTAACATTCCTTATTGAACTACATGTCCTCTCTATCAATTTATCAAATGACGTCAACTTTTTCCGTGAGAAGTCTTCCCTGCATGCTGGAATAGGGGCAAAAGTAACTCCAGCTCCCCCAACAGGCCTGGCATCAGATTGCGAACTGCAAAATTAAAAAGTATACATCAAAGAAAAAGTAAAATAAACAGAGACTAAAGAGAAAGGTAAACAAGAGTTACAAGGTTTGGAGGGTATAGAAGTAGAGAACACCCGCAAAAGCCTTGTCATCTAAGAACTAGAAAGGGTGATCCTAATGGAGGAGATTTCTTGGAGGCAAAAGTCAAGGGCATCGTGGCTAAGGGAGGGGGATAAATTCACAAAGTTTTTTCGCCGGGTAGCCAACTCACATAGGAGGAACAGTGCCATCGAGACCCTGACCATATATGGCATTGTTTCCTCAGACCAATCAGTGATCAAGGATCACATTGCAGGACATTTTGAAGAGTTGCTTTCGGAACCTTTTGATTGGAGGCCTAGATTAGATGGTCTATATTTTGAGGGGATCAGACAGGTATGGTTTGGCTTGAGAGACCTTTTGAAGAGAAAGAGGTACAACAAGTAGTTAGAAAAATGAATAGAGGCAAAGCTCCAAGCCTTGATGGTTTTACTATGGCATTTTCTCGGACTTGTTGGGAGGTGGTGAAAGAGAATGCCATGTAGGTTTTTCATGAATTTTCATTTTTGGGAAATTTGAGAAGAGTTTTAATGCTACATTCATTGTACTTGTCCCCAAAAAGGTTGGTGCAATGGAGGTGAAAGATTTCCGTCCTATTAGTCTTGTAGGCAGTATGTACAAGATAATTTTAAAATTTTTTGCTAATAGGATGAGCTTAGTCATGGATATAATCATCTCTAAGTCTCAAAATGCATTTGTAAGGGGAAGACAAATTTTGGATTCGGTCCTCATCGCTAACGAATAATTGGAAAGCAGGATTAAGTCAAGAGTTCCAGGTATTTTATGTAAAGTAGACATGGAGAAGGCTTATGGTCATGTTAATTAGGAATTCCTTTTTTATTTGTTGAGGAGATGTGGTTCTGTGGAGAGATGGAGGTTGTGGATGAGGCGTTGAGTGTCAACAGTTCGAATCTTGGTTTTGGTGAATGGTGATCCTGTGGGATTCTTCAACAGTTCGTGGGGGTTGCGTCAAGGTGATCAATTATCACCCCCTCTTATTTGTTATTGTCATGGAGGCTCCAAGCAGAATGTTGTCAGCTTCAGTTGAGGGTGGTTTTTCTCAGGGTAATCAGTGGGGGATGCAAACCATGGTTCTACTATTATTTCGCAGCTTTTGTTTGTTGATGATACACTGTTATTTTGTGAGGCAGATCAAGGTCATATCCAATCTCTAAAGGCTATCTTGCTTTGCTTTGAAGAGGTCTCCGGTTTAAAAGTAAATCTTTCTAAATCTGAGCTGGTTGCTGTGGGTAACGTTCGCAACGTCAAGGGGCTGGCCAACACATTGGGCTGTGTGGTTTCTTCACTGCCTATGAAGGTATCTTGGCCTTCCACTGGGAGCATCATCCAAAGCCATGACTATTTGGGATTAGGTGTAGAAGATAGAGCAAAGGCTGGCTGAGTGGAAAAGGTTGTATTTGTCTAAAAGAGGTTGGATAACATTAATAAAGAGTACCTTTTGAAGCAGAGGTATTGGATCGTATGCCTTTTGAAAATATTGATCAAGTAAGCTCTGTGTGGTTGGAGAGACCTTTTGAAGCAGAGGAGGTTCTTCGGGTACTTCGTGGGATGGCCAAGGATAAAGCCCTAGGACTGGATGGGTTTTCGATGGCCTTTTATCATGATTGTTGGGATGTGGTGGGAGAGGATATTATGCAAGTTTTTCAAGAGTTATACACTTTCGATAAATTTAAAAATAGCATTAATGCGTCTTTCATTGCTCTTATCCCTAAGAAAGTTGGGCAGTGGAGGTAAAAGATTTTCAGCCTATTAGTTGCCTTAATGGGGTGTATAAAATTATTTCAAAGGTGCTTGCCAATCGCATGAGTAAGGTTTTGAGTAGTATTATAACAAAACCCCAAAATGTATTTGTGAAGGGGAAACAAATCTTGGATTCGGTGTTGATTGCCAACAAATGCCTAGATTGTAGACTCAAGAAGGGTACACCCAGACTCTTGTGTAAGCTCGACATGGAGAAAGCCTACAACCACGTTAATTGGGATTTTTTGTGTTATCTACTTGAGAGAGAAGGCTTCGGGGAGAGATGGATTTCATGGATTAGGCATTGTATAACTACGGTTCGCTACTCAGTTTTGTTGAATGGAGCACCAGAAGGATTCTTTAACAGCTCTAGGGGATTAAAACAAGGGGATCCCCTCTCCCCTTTGTTGTTTCTCATTGTTATGGATGCATTGATTCGAATGTTGAGTGCAGCTATTAATAGAGGTTTTTTTGCTGGATTCTCGGTGGGAGGTATCACTATATCTCACTTACCATTTGCTGATGACACGTTGCTGTTTTGTGAGCCGAACAGTGAGCATATGCAGTACTTGAGGGCTGTATTACTTTGTTTTGAAGCAGTTTCAAGCTTGGAAGGTAAATCTCTCAAAGTCTGAAATGGTTCCTGTGGGTGGTGTGAACATTATTTAGGGCTTGGCAACTATCTTGGGTTGTAAGATTGCTTCGCTGCCCTTGAACTATCCCGGTCTTCCATTGGGGGCTGCATTCAAGACATAATCTATTTGGGATGGTGTGTATAAAATTTGAAAAAAGATCAGCCAGGTGGAAACGGATATATCTATCCAAGGGCAGTAGATTGACTCATTAAGAACACTTTATCTAATCTCTCCACTTATTTTCTCTTCTTATTTCTGATACCTGCAAGTGTGGCTTCTCGTATTGAGAAAATTTTCCGTAACACCTTTTTTTTTATATTATTGGCATCGGATGTCCAAGAACAACATCCCAACTAATCCCAAGGGTGCACAGACCCTCGGCAAGGAGTTTCCCGCAAGTGCACTTCGGGTGATTCCATAACTTTCTTTAACAGGCCTCGTTTGTTTTCAGAAAACTTCTCAACTCAACTCATCTCATCTAATCATTATAGCTTTACCAAATTCTCATACAAAATAAAATAAACAATTCAACTTTTTCAAATTTCAAAACACAAATAAAATTAAAAAAATATATTCTAACAATATTTTATTTAATTTTTAACTTTAATCTCAACTCATCTCATCAACAAAAACAAATGAGGCATAAGTTCCATCTTGTGGGTTGGGATAAAGTTTGCTCACCAATAATATGTGGTGGACTGGGGGTGCGTAATGTAAAGGTCTTCAACAAAGCACTTTTGGGGAAATGGTTGTGAAGGTATCATAGGGAAGGAGAGGGCTTATGGAGAGAAGTGATAAGAGTCGTAGTATGGGAGCATTCGGGGGAATTGGTGCTCTAGTGAAGTTAAGGGGGCACATGGTGTGGGATTGTGGAAAAACATAAGAGCTGAATGGGGAAGATTCTCTCAGTTTTTCAGATTTGCAAATGGAAGAGGCAACAATGCTTACTTTTGGCACGATGTGTGGTGCGGTGACACGGCTTTAAAGCGGGTGTTTCCTATGCTTTACCAAATTGCTTGTGATAAAGAGGTTGTTGTGTCTAAGTTATTGGTACTCTCCAACGGTGTTGTCCATTGAAATGTGTGATTTTCGAGAGCGGCTCAAGATTGGGAGTTGGACATGTTTACTGGTTTCTTTGATTCGTTATATGCTAATTGGTAATGAGATGAGGGATAGGCTGTTGTGGAATCCTAGTGGAAATAAAAAATTCTCAATGCGATCTTTCTATAAGGCTCTCTTGGGATTTTCTAATGATCATAGCTATCCTTGGAAGGCTATCTAGAAATGCAAAGTACCTTCTAAGATTGCCTTCTTCGTTTGGACTGCATCTCTTAGGCGGATTCTCACCTCGGATAATTTGAGAAAACGTGGTCTCATTACTTCAAATCAGTGCTTTATGTGCAAGAGTGATAAGAAATCAGTAAATCATCTTTTATTACATTGTGAAGTGGCTCGGTATTTATGGAATGAGATCTTTAATAGGATAGGGGTGGCGTGGGTCATGCCTGGAAGAGTTAGGGATATTATGTGCTGATCGAGAGGTATTGGTGGAAATGCCCACATCACTGCTGTGTGGAGAATGATCCATCACTGCATTATGTGGTGCTTGTGGCTGGAACGAAACAAGAGGTGCTTTAAAGACATGGAGCATTCTGTGGATGAGATGACACGATTTTTTTACAATAAATTATTTTCTTGGGCTTCGGTCATTATTTGTAATATGGACAACCTTCATGATTTGCTTGCAACTCTCACTAGAGCTTAGATGTAATTAGACATATTCATTGTATACTACTAGTGTACTTGGGCGATGCCTTTTATATCAATAAAATTTTACTTTTACCTAAAAAAAATAAAGAGTACCCTCTCAAACCTTCCCACATATTTCTTATCATTATTCCTCTCCTAGCTAGTGTTGCCTTGCGGATTGAGAAACTCCAACGAGATTTTTTGTGGAGTGGACTTTTTTTTTTTTTTTTTAACAAGTAAAACACCTTTTATTAACAAAAGAATGGGCAAAATGCCAATTACAAAAACTCCTATGCCCTAGTTAAGTAGGCGCATTAGAAGCAAGGAAATCATGTAGGTCCATGCCATCAAAGTCCACAACAATAGCCCAAGTACAAAGAGTCTAAAAAATAAAACTTTTAGCTCATCCACCAATCTCTCCTTGTCCTCGAATGTACACTCGTTTCGCTCCTGCCACAAACACCACATGATGCATATAGGGATTATCTTCCAAACCGCTTTGATCTGCTGCATCCCTTTGATGTTTTTCCAACACGCCATCGTTGCCACCACAGTCTTCGGCATAACCCATGCTAGATCTAGTCTACTAAATACCTCATTCCAGAGTTCCCTTGCTAACTCGCAATGTAGAAGAAGATGATCCACTGACTCACCCCTTCTTCTACACATGCAACACCAATCTGCAATGATTACCCTCATTTTCCTTAGGTTGTTGGTAGTGAGAATCTTTCCCAATGAAGTTGTCCACACAAACAAAGAGGCTTTAGGGGGTGCCTTGTGCCTCCAGAGCCTTTTCCAAGGAAGCTGACTATCAAGCTCTTGTGTTAGAGCCTTATAAAAGGAGCAGACAGAAAATACGCCTTTCCTTATAGGTATCCACCACATACCATCTTCATGCTGCATGTTCGGTCATATGGAGTATATTAGGCTATAAAAATCTACAAAACTACTCGTTTCTCAATCTTGTGCCGCCCTACTAAAGTTAATATTCCAATGAATCCGCCCTTCCGAGATCCCCATAACTTCTGCCACTGCCCTAATTATGTAAGCACTAGAAACTAAGAAGTCATGAAGGTCCATGCCATTAAAGTCTACAGCAATGGCCCAAGTACAAAGAGTCCTAAAAAATAACAGTTTTAGCTCCTCCAAAGATCTCTGTCTTCGAAAATCCTCTCATTGCACTCCTGCCATAAGCACCACATAATACAGGTAGGGACCATCTTCCAAACCGCTTTGATCTGTCTCACCCCTCGAATTGAGGTCTAGCAAGCCAATACATCCAAAACGGTTTACTGCATAACCCACGCTAAATCCATTCTTTTAAACACCTCATCCCAAAGAGTCCTGGCTACCTCGCAGTGTAAAAGTAAATGATTCACTGACTCACCCCAACTTTTACACATGCAACACCAATCTGCAATGATTATCCTCTTCTTTCTCAGATTATCCGGGGTGAGAATCTTGCCCAAAGACGCTGCCCACACAAAGGAGGCTTTAGGAGGAGCCTTATGACGCCAAAGCCTTTTCCAGGGAAACTGTATCTCTAGAACTTGTGTGAGGACCTTATAGAAGGAGCGAACAGAGAACACCCCTTTCCCTGCAGAACTCCACCACAAATCATCTTCATGCTAGATATTTGGACGAACAGAATACAAGAGACTATAAAAATCTACAAAACTCTCCATCTCACAATCCTGTGCAACTCGATTGAAATTGATGTTCCAGTGAATGTTCCTACCTGAGACTTCCATAACCTCCACCACTGTGGCATCTTTGGCACTTGCAATCAAGAAAAGAGAAGGAAACAGATCTTGTAGAACACTGTTACTACACCAAGCATCCTTCCAAAATCTGATCTTGGAACCTGTCCCCAATTGCAGTCTAGTGTAACGATGGAAGACCTCCCATCCTCTTCTAATATGATTCCATAGCCCCATTCCAGAGGCTCCTCTAACTTCTCTAGTTCACCATCCCTCCCCTAAATCACCATATTTGTTTTCGATCACAGTCTTCCATAAAGCCTCTGGTTCCTTGGTATATCGCCACAACCATTTGCCAAGTAATGCCCGGTTAAACAACCTCAAATTTCTAATACCCAAACCACCATTGGAGATAGGATGGCATACCATCTTCCACTTAACTAAGTGGAATTTAAACTCATCTCCTAAGCCCCCCCCCAAACAGAAAATCTCTCTGTAGCTTCTCAAGTAGACCCGCCACACTTGCCGGTAAAGGGAATAATGATAGAAAGTTGGTGGGTAGGTTAGAAAGTGTACTTTTGATTAACGTAATCCGACCCCCTTTCGACAAATGCATTCTCTTCCACCCTGCCAGTCTCCTCTCTACTTTTTCAATCATTGTATCCCAAATCGAGCGTGCCCTCGGTGCTATACCCAACGGTAATCCCAGATAAGTCATAGGAAGAGACGCTATCTTACAACCTAATGTGACAGCCAACTCCCTTATATCCTGAACTTCTCCAATCGGCACCAACTCGGGTTTATCATAATTCACTTTTAAACCAAACACTGCTTCAAAACACAGCAGCAGCACCTTCACAGCCCTCAACTGGGCTTGATCAGCCTCACACATAATAAGTGTATCGTCTGCAAACAGCAAATGAGAAATAGTAGTAATACCCCTACTTGGCAATCCAATCTGGAAACCACTGACAAACCCATTAGTCACTAAAGCCGAGATCATCCTGCTTAGTGCCTCCATAACAATAACAAAAAGTAAAGGAGATAACGGATCCCCTTGTCTCAAACCACGAGAGCTCGAGAAGAAACACTCTGGACTGCCATTGATCAACACTGAGAGTCATACCGTGGATATACACCATCTGATCCAAGACCTCCACCTTTCTCCAAATCCACACATACCCAGTAAATAAAGAAGGAAATCCCAATTAACATGATCATACGCCTTTTCCATATCTAGCTTACACATAATCCCTGAGTTGCCAGCTTCAATCTACTGTCGAAGCATTCATTAGCAATTAGAGCCGCATCAAGGATCTGTCTACCCTTAACAAAAGCATTCTGCGGTTTAGTAACAATCTTCCCCAAGACCCCACTTAATCGATTGGCAAGCACTTTTGCAATGATCTTATACGCACCATTCACTAAACTAATGGGCCGAAAATCTGTGATCTCAATGGCCCCTACCTTTTTAGGGATTAAGTCCCTGTTTGGATTCACAACCCATCTCAGCTCATCTCAACTTAACTTATTTCAACTCATCTCACTATTATTCATTACTATTCATCAACTTTAACTCACAAATCCCACTACTATTCATAACTCATCTCATTACTATTCACAACCCATCTCAACTCATCTTCGAATCCAAACGACACATAAAGCAAGAAAAATAGTGTTGAGACTTTTCTCAAATTTTCCTACCGAGAAGAACTCCTGAAACACCTTCAAAAGATCCTCTTTCATCACCTCCCAACATTCTTGGAAAAAATCCATAGAGAAACCATCAGGTCCGGGAGCCTTATCTTTTGCCATCTTCCTTACTACATCAAAAACCTCTACCTCTTCAAAAGCCATCTCCATCCTGGCAACATCCCCTGTTTCAATAGTGTCAAAAGCCAATCCATCCAAAGTAGGCCTCCAACCCACCTGCTCAGAGAGAAGCTTTTCAAAGAACTTGACCACGTGGTCTTGAATAACCTCTGCTTCTCTACTCTCGGCCCCCTCAATTCTCAACACTTCAATGTTATTATTTCTTCTATGAGAGTTTACAATTCTATGGAAGAACTTCGTACTCCGATCCCCTTCCTTCAACCAAAGAGCTCTTGATTTTTGGCGCCATGACATTTCTTCCTGTAGAATTATCCTCTCAAGATCTGCAACCAGCAAAGTTTTTTGTGCTTGCTCCTCCTCAGTAAGTGGCCTCCCTTCTTAAAATCTTTCTAAATCCTGAATTTCCATCCACTTGGTATTTTTGTTCTTCTCCACATTACCAAAAGACTGTTTATTCCAATCCTTTAAGTCTCTTTTTAAGGCTTTCAGATTATTTGCAAAAATGAAACTGGGTGTACCTTCAAAATGATACGACATCCACCATTGTTTAACCATTTCCACAAAATCTTCTGACTTCAACCACATGTTTTCAAACTTAAAATACCTTCTACCGCTACGAATACCTCCACAATCCAGCAAAATAGGCCAATGATCCGAGGCTAGACGTACCAAACACTTTTGCCATACATCCGGAAAATGGCTTTCCAACTCGGGTGAAATTAAAAAACGATCCAAGCAGGACCAAATCTGATTATTTGACCATGTGGCTGGACCCTCAACTTGTGGAAGGTCTATCAAGTTCAAGTCAAAGATACACTCTGAGAACTCCAAACTTGTTGGCCTCAACCTTCTGCTTCCAAAACTTTCACTCTGGAAACGAACCACATTGAAGTCACCCCCAATACACCAAGGGACCTGGCCTGCAACTTTGGGCCCTGGGTTGAGCCAACCCCACCATACAGGTCCTGCTCATAGCGCCGGGACAACCCACCCATCCTACGCCAGACATTCCAGCCCTTTCCCCTTTTAACTCTCTGTTGGGCCCCTTTATGGGCTTTACTCGGCCCACTTCCCATGCCCTGCATGTTAGCTTTTTAATTAAACGCTGCTTCCTTTTCCTTAAACGGACCGACAAAGGCTACTATCGCAGCCATATCTCTCTGCAAGGAACGCAACTGCCCCTGCATTTCCAGCAGCTTCCGTCGAACCTCCCACGTCTCCTAACACGCCACAGAGGCCCTACCATGGGTATGGCTCGACGCACCATCACGACGCCATAGCCCCTGGCCCCTGTCAGAGACCTTCGCACCACCCACCTTCTCCTTCACAGTTTTCAGTATCAACGAAGAGAGGACCTCTTTATACGACCGCGTATGGTGCCTCGGTCTCCCTCTTCCATTACTCGGTTGACCTCCACCAGGCAAACCACCTACTTTAGTGTCCTCTTTCCCTTGTTCTAACAGCACCTCCCTCATCTTCCTCCAACCCCATCCATTCTCACCTTTTGGAATACATAAAACATTCCTCCTCCCCCCTTGGTTATACTCTGAAATTTCAAGATATCTCCCTCTCCTATTTGCACATCGTTCAGCAATAATACTACAAAAACCATCTCGTGTTGCCGAATATACCTCCTTCTTCCCCCTGCTTAGGCTCTCCTCTAACACTTTCCCAAGCCACTGAGTTGAACAATACCCCAGCATCACCGAATGCTCTGTTTTCCAGCTTCGCTCAGTGACTCTCAAACCACCACCTCCAAGTTTTGACAAAATAAAGCACTTGGATTCAATAACTACTTCTATAAAACGACCCATCATAACCATTACCACTTCAGAAAAAATCAATTAACGCAACATTGACGATGAAGGAAATGTTACAGGAAGCAGACGAGAAGAAAAAGTGTGCATGTGTACGGAGAGAAAATCTCAAAGTAACTAGTATAATAAATTCAACTACATATATAGCTAGGTCACTGTGATATCTTTGGCACTTGCAATCTGGAAAAGTGAAGGAAACAGCTCTTGTAGGGCACTGCTACCACACCAAACATCTCTCCAGAATCTAATCATGTTTCCTACGCCCACCTGACGTCTAGAATGTCGATTAAAGACCCCCCACCCTTTCTTATATGTTTCCACAGGCCCACTCCATAAGCCCCCCTAGCTTCTCTAGTACACCATTCCCCCCCCCCCCCCAAATCACCATATTTATGTTCAATCACCATTTTCCACAAGGCCTCTGGTTCCTTGCTAAATCTCCACAACCATTTGCCAAGTAATACCCGATTAAACATCCTCAAATTTCTTACACCCAAGTCACCATTAAAGATAGGACGATACACCGTCTCCCACTTAACTAGATAGAACTTGAACTCCTCCCCCATTCCTCCCCACAAGAAATCTCTTTGTAACTTCTCGATACGAGCCGCCACTCCTGCTGGTATAGGGAAAAGAGACAAAAAATAGGTTGGTAGATTAGAGAGAGTATTCTTTGATCTGTGGAGTGGACTTGTTGACGAGTTTAAGCCATTTAGCTGGAAAGTGGTAACTGATACTAAGTACGGGAGTATGAGGCGGGGTTGGTACTCTAATGAAATTAGGAGGCATATGGAGTGGGGTTATGAAAACATATCCAGAAAGGTTGGAGGTCTTTCTCTAGCCACACTAGGCTGTGTATAGGGGATGATAATAGAATCAGTTTTTGGCATGATGTTTATATCTCTATTTTCATAATTGCACGGGAACAAGATGCTTTGGTGGCTGAATTAAGGGAAATTACTTTTTTTTTATAATTAATAAAATTTATTGATCCTCAAAATCAGGCATAGCCCAAGTACACAAGTAGTATACAAGAGATAAATACCTAATTACAACCTACAGACAAAAAAGAAGCATACAAGTCATTAAAACTATCCCCCTCAAATACAATAGCCTTAGCCCAAAGTAACAAAGATTGTAACAATAAGTCTCTAATTCCCCCCCCCCCCCCCCCCTCTCTCCCCCCCCCCCCCCCCCCCAAATGAATGTTCTCTATTTTCAAAACATCTTCCATTCCTTTCATTCCATATACACCACATAAGAAATAAAGACACCATCTTCCAAATATTCGCTATTTGGCGATTTCCTTGTATTCCACTCCAAGAAGTCTAAAGATCCACCACCCTCTTAGGCATCACCCAAGCAATGTCCAGCCTTATAAAAATTTCATCCCATAGAGCCTTTGCCACATCACTAATGGCTGACTTAAGGGAAATTGCTAATGGCTCACAACAGTGACATGTCAGTTTCATTAAGGAGGCACATGATTGGGAGGTTGATGTCCTTGTTGAATTCTTTAACTTGTTATACACCATTGGAACTGATGTTACAGCGGTGGATAAGTTGGTTCGTCTCCTTCTAGTAAAGGAAAGTTTTTTGTATGCTCTTTCTATGGGTTCTCACTACTCAAGCTAGTAATCACTTTCCTTGGAAGAGCATTTGGAGAAGTAAAGCACCTCTTGAAGCTGTTTTCTTTTCTTTTTTTTGGGGACCGCATCCTTAGGGAAGGTTTTGACCATTGACAACCTAAGGAAACGTGGGTTTATCATTATTGATTGGTGTTGTATGTGCAGAAATAGCAGCAAAATAGTGGACCATTTATTTCTACATTGTGAGTTTGCAAGGGCCTCATGGAATGACTTTTTCAGCAAAATGGGATTAGCATGGGTTATACCGGGGAGGGTGGTTGACCTATTAGCTAGTTGGAGAGGGATCAAAGGGATACCACAGATTGCAGCTGTGTGGAAGATGGCTCCCATTTGTCTACTTTGGTGCATTTGGAGTGAAATGAATGATCGAAATTTTGAGGATCGAGAGCGCTCCTTGGAAGAGTTTGAGCTTTTTCTAGAAGGCTTTACTTATGTGGGCCACTGTTATAGACTTTAATGGTCTCAACTTTCATGATTTCCTAGTACCCGTTTCTAGTTCCTAACTAGGTGTGTAATCATATGTATTCTTCATGTGTACTTGGCCTATACCTATTTCAATATCAATAAAATATCTTCTTACTTGTCAAAATAAAAAATAAAAATAAGAACCTTAAGATCAATGAAGAATGCAAGACAAAAAATGATCTGCCGAGAAAGTATAGCGAGAGAAATAAGAAAGACAATCTAAGATGTACAGTGCAATCAAGTGTAACATGTGGGTGCACCTGTGGGTGTGGGTGCACTCGAGGAAAAGGGAATTTACCAGTTAACCGGGAAAAGGTCATCTCCAATCCCTGATACATGGAGATAGTAATCCGAATCTAGCTCCCAAAGAGCAGGTTTTCCTTCTCTTGGTTGGAAGTAACCCAAAATTCTGCCAAACCCATCAAAAGATGACAGTTTGAGATGATTTTGTTAGGAGAACAAAAAGGAACACAACACAAAATAAAACAAAGATGAACTAGGAAATTAAAAACAAATACCAGCATCGGCAAAACTAAAGAAGTCCAGTACCCAAAGATAGAAGTTATTAGCAAAGTCAAAAGCTAAAGAATGGCAATTCAGAATTTCAGAAATATCATCCATTTCAATTTGGAGAAAGAAAGAAAAGAGCATTCCAAAAATAAAAAAAGGAACTATAATAGGGAGGATTAAGTACAAATTGATAGCATCTTGCTTTTCACCATCGGTGTAAGTATTGCTGTAGTATCGCTTGATAGACTTCAAAAACTCTCTTGATTGGGTGGTAGCTTTCCACTTTCCTTGCCTCTCTGTAAACACCTGATGATCATAATAAAGCAGTGACAAGCAGATGTTGTATGTCCTCAATTAACTAAAATGAACAAAAATATGTACTTTTTTCTACTTATTTAAAAAGGAGGTGATATAACTTACTGTATTATGAGCTTCAGACCCACCATACTGCTGAGCAAGAGCATCCCCCATACTTTGATACATATCCATTAGAGCTGAAGCAATGGTACTATCGGGGTCCACTTTAGGCAAGTCTGTTAAACCCATTGCATGGAGTTGGCGCCCTAAAGCTGCAAGGCCATAAGCATACTGGGCAACATTTGTACGATCCAAGCAGTCAATGCAGTTAGTGCGCAGAACTCCACTTTGAAAACAGGGTGCTTCACCACCAGAGTAATCTTTTCCATTTTGTTGGATAAAATCAGTTTCTCTGTCTCGACTAGCTAAAGAATTTAGATTTTCATTACAGCTTCCAATCCTAGGCAGATCCCCTGAATTAGCTCTCAGATCTCTAAGTGAAGGATCCCTGTGAAATGAAAAATGAACTATATAAAGAGAACAACAACTGAATCCTAAACCAAGGTAATTAAACAATATATCATCATCTATATCCAGAACTCCACTTTGCGCCTGAAACAAATATTGATTACCATCATCATGAACTTTTAGTAAATTATGTAGCGCACTTTATGCTTAAAAAAACCAGATCAAAGTATTCATCATGCACAAAAGAATCACATCTCATGAGAATCACACACTAATCGATACGATGGTATACATGAGTAATACTTTTTTTTATAAGTTGTATATGCAAGTAATACTAGTTACCAATACCTATATCCAGGAAAATAGTTGTATCTCCAGTGTCCTTTTAACTTTTTTTTTTTATAAATAATAAGAGATTTTATTAATACAAGTAAATAGACAAAACCCAAGTACACAGGAAGTATACAAGCGGAAACACCGTCCTTTAACTTTTATTAACAAATTTATTTATCTCATAAAAGATAGCGAGGGAAGTTCAGTTGCGAATGTAGTGCTATTACAATGCTATTCAGGAGATTTTATTAATGCAATTAAATAGGCATAGCCCAAGTACACAGGAAGTAAACAAGCGGAAACACCGTCCTTTTAACTTTTGTTAACAAATTTATTTATATCATAAAAAATAGTGAGGGAAGTTCGGTCGCCAAAGTAGTGATATTACAATGCTATTTAGCATTGTCTTACATGGACTCTTTTGAAGAGAACTAAGCACTCCCTTATGATGCAAGGTCTTTTAGTGAGATCATTGATTAGATGTCTGCTGCAGGCAAGCCCCTTTCACTTCTCCCACTTCTTTTCTAAAGTTTCATGACTGAAAGTTTGGGTAATAAACAAGAGGAATTCTATAACTATTCTCGCTTCATATTAAGCACAGAAAATTCCCACTCCTTCCTCAAAACTTAGATATTAAAACAATACATCAGTGCCACAATTGAGCAAATATGATAGTTGGCAGAACCTCATTCTAATTGTGTTGTAAAAGTAATTCAAGTACCTTAAACAAGAGATGTTCCATTTCAGGAATCTAGCTTTAGTCATATTTTGTATGTCTTTTTTTTTCACAAATAAAATAGCATTTTATTAATAGAAGTAAATAGGCATAGCCCAAGTATACAGGAGGTATACAAACAGCATACACCTAGTTACATAAAAAGGAGCTAGAAAGAGATACAATAAAGTCATTGAAGCAAGCTCCATTAAGTACACAAGAGGATGCCTAGGAATAAAGTATGGAAGAAGAAATTCCTTAGCTCATCCAGAGAACACTCCTTATTTTGTATGTCTTAAACCTTAGATTCTAAGATCAGCTCATTTGCACAAAAGTGCCTGAGAAAAGTAATTGTAAATGGAACATTTATATATATCCAATTCATTTTCACAACCCTTTTTTTTATAAGTAAATATTTTTCATAACCCAACTAAGATAGAAGGCCAGCCAGGGTTTTGCCATCAAAAGAATACCATAAATTCTTAAGTGGATAAACAAGTTTAGGAAGAAATGCATGCCTTCCTGTGCTTGTTCGACTAATTTTGTTAGCCCTCTTAACACTGGTAGGTTTACCGCTGAAGTAGAAGCCAGTCAGATCAAGTGCTTCACTTGCTACAGCACCTAAAACTGCCAAAACATTGGCAGATTTGCTTTGGAACAGCAGAAATACAGAATGGTTATCTGAAAGTTAAAAATTATACAAAATTAAAAATAAGAAACAGACAGAAAATGAAAAAAGCAACTTACCTCTTTGCAAACTTATGAAAATCCCAGTGAATAAATTTAAGATGGTTTTCTTCAGAAAGAATCTGGTTCAGATACCCAACCGCATTTGCAAACTCACGCCTAAGCATCATTTCTCTAGGCCTTTTTTCAACAGTCTGCACCTTAACATATAAATGAGTTCTAGGAAAATAGAAGTTAAAATAAATATTGCGCACATGAGAAAATAAAAGGCTAAGAGCATGTTTTTCAATGTTTTGTATATGTGCATTATGAGCATAAAATTCACAAATTTGTGAGATATTAAAAATTTCCTGGGTAAGTAATCCAAGATTTTATAAAAAAATGCAAGGGCATAGCCTCCCCAGTACATAGGTAGTGTACAAGAGGAACACCTAACTAGAAATGGAAAAAGAGACAATAAAATCATAAAAACTTAGCTCATTACAATCTATTGAAGCTACCTAAAGGAAATTTTAAGCTCCTCCAACATCCACTCGCGATTAAAAAAAAAAAGGTCTCATTTATTTCCCTCCAAATACACCATGCTGGACAAATAGAGACCAACTTCTGCACTGCTGCAATTCATGAGCTGCCATATAATCCTCTCCAATTGGCAAAGAGATCTCTTTTTTTTTATCGGTAAACAAGTTTTTATTGATCGAAAGAGTAAACAAGAGCCCAAGTATGGGACATATACAAGAGCAATGCCTAAGCATGCCAATTTAGTGATACAAGGTCTTCATGAAAATCAATTACAATCAACCAATGGAGGTAAAGTACTAAAAAATAAGTTTCTAAGCTCATCCATTGACTGCTCTTGATCTTCAAAACTTCTTTCATTCCTCTCCCTCCAAATGCACCATCATAGGCATATTGGAACCACCTTCCATATTGATGCAATGAGATCTGTTATCCTTAAAATTAATTCCCAGGAAGGTTTCTATAATTCCCAGAGATTTTTTATAGGCTATTTTAACTGTCTATTAAGTCTACATCGATGCACCTATGCAACCACAGCATGTTGGAGAAAGTTACAGGGAGTGCGCCAGTTCTTGAATTTCAGAATAAAGAAAGTGACACAAGAAATTTCAGTAAGAAAAAGTAGCAGCAGATTGCACTGGGTATTAAATCTAAACACCAGATAAATGACAGCAATATCCCAAATTTAAAATCTTCCACTTTTTTTTTTCCTTTTTTCTTTTGCCAATGTGAAATTAATTCAAAGCCACCAATGAAGCACCAGGAAAATGAAGAATCCAATATCTTTATGGTAAGTTAAGTTATTGCCCTGAAAAAAAAATACGATATCATGTAAACAAACTATGTCTTTTCAAATAGATGCAATTAATAATGCGTTTAAGATCACCTTAATTAAATTAAGCACTATAATTGGATTGCCATATCTCCTTGCCAGGTCCTCAAAATGCAATCGTGTTGCCTCATATGTGGGGTCATATCTCTGCACTGAAGTCAAAAGGAGAACAATGACTTTATTTACATGAAGCTGATAATATAAAAGCAAACATAAGATTCAGCAGAAATTCAGTACCAAAGCAATCTAAATTTGGAAAATAGACATTCTTACGTATTATATCAGGTTTAGGACTAAATCTTGAAGCTTCTTGGGACCAGAAAAGTGGAATTGAACCACGCATCTGCACAACAGAACTCATTCTTCCCTTGCATGACCCAGCTTCCTCATCAAGGACAATCTGCTCTGTTTCAACATCATTTGCAACCCTTCCCCGATCATTAACTCCCCTTTTCAAGTAACTGCAATTTATGAAAACCACTAAACCAATAAAACAATTGTGTGCAACCATCACAAAATGTCCTAAATAAGATAATTGCAAACAACTTCTCTGTATTATTATTATTATTTTTTTTTATATACGTAACTTCTCTGTATTATTGAACTGAATAAAAAGTTCCTACAATTAGAAATAAATGCTAATTTTAAGTGTTAATGTTTCTATAACCCTCAATGGCTCTCAGGATAATCTATCCTTTTTTTATGCTTTCAGTTGCATCATAATTACCTAAAAGGTGACTCCTGGTTCTATTACTACTCTAATTTATAATTCTACATTAAAAGAAATAACAAAGAAATGAAATCGAAATGAACCAATGGATTCAGCTATGGAATATGGATTTGTTGCTGTTGTGTGTGTTTGTTCTTAATTTGGCCAAATTTGAGTTCACAGGACCCATGTGCAAATCAAATTGAGATAAGCACGTAATAGTTTTAGCAGTCCCATCATAGGTAGTCAACAGTTGAAACACTTTTTCATTCGCAGGGTGGTGCGGTAATCATAGGCGGTTCATTTTTGGTGCTGCTATATAAAGGGGAAAACCATAAATTCCCACAATTCTTGCACTGGTACTTTTAGGGTCTTTTCTTAATTGTGATTATTCTAGAGTTCTCTAGAAATATTAGGATTGTTTTACTCAAATTTCAAGTTGTCATGTGTCTATCAGGTACATTCCATTTTGAGCAATCCTGGTCCTAGTAGGCTAAATGATAGCAAATAACCTTTATAAATATGCTTCAACATACTTAAAGGAATTAGAGTTCAAGTGTTAAGGCAAGATTATCAAGTATGTTCTATTTGCTTTTTGTGCATTATCTCATTCATAGCCAAAGAATAGTCCCTTGAAATTCTATTTCCTACCCTATTTACAACCAAAATATAGCCCTTCCCATATATCCTTTAAGACTCTTTAGATACCGAAGCTTTCATTAAATCTCTAACCATATGATAACCAACAAACCTAAATTAAAGCATCATAATCCTTCATAAGGAACCACTTGCCTACAAAGCTTAAGCTAATATGAAAAGACAAATTTAATCATTTAACTATTATCCTATCATATCCCTCCATAAATGGACCCAGAACCCTCAGAGGGAGGTTAACAAATGATCAAATATCACTCTTCCCAACACTTGAGTAAATAGGAAACAGTGGCTCAATCACTCAACCAAAATTTCTAACAATGTCTGCCTTGCTACCCCGACAAATTTCTGGCAGCCAGATTTCTTTAAAAAGATGGCTCCTCCATTTTTGTCCCTTGAAGTATAATGGAAAGGAAGAAAGATAGAAAGAAAGAAAACCAACCACTATTGGTTTTATTTCCTAATTTATCTCATATAATCAATTGTAGGGAAGCTTCCAAATATATCATACATAACTTCTTGAAAAGTAAGATAATTCATCTGAAATGAAAAGGGGCCCAACCCAAGTACACAGGTACAAAATAGGAAATACCCAAATAGAGGGATGAAGAAAAAGAACACAATTTCATCAAGTCTAGAATTTATTAATCCACATAATTAGGCAAGGCCTAAGTGCACAGGAAGTATACAAGAGATGAACCTAATTACAAGCTATGCGTTGTGAAAAACAATCTTTGAAGGTTCTTGATTCTAACACCGTCCTCTCACAATCTTTGAAGGTCACAAAGGAACCATCATCCAATCCTCTAGATTGCTATGGTTACTGAGGGGACTTCAACAATAAGCCATCAAGTTTACCACCCATTGGTATTCCACAAATCAAAACCATGAGGAAGATGGTTCCTATTTGTATTCTCTGGTGCTTATGGTAGGAGCGAAACGACAGGTCGTTCGAAGACAATGAGCAATCTTTTGAGGATCTTAGATCTCTTTTTGTTAGAACGCTATTCCTATGGGCCATAGCTATAGATTTTAATGGTCTAGACCTACATGATTTTTTTGTTTCCTTTTCTTCATCCTAGATAGGTGTTTCCTCTTGTATACCATCTTGTGTACTTGGGCTATGCCTATTCTATTAATACAATCGTTTACTTATCAAAAAAAAAAAAGTTCACCACCCATTGGTGCATGACCCACTCAATCCCAAACATACAAATATCAATGCCCAAAGATCCATACCCACCTCGTGGTGAAGCAAAAGATGGTCAATAATTTCTCCGCTCAGCTTGCACATACAACATCAGCCCTTTACCATGAAATTTCTCTTCTGCTTGTTTTCCACTATTAAGACATTCCCTAACACTACCATCCAAACAAAGAATGCTACCATTTACTGCACCTTGTTTCTCCAAATATTCTTCTAGGGGAAAGGAGGACCATCTTCGGCGATGAGCACATGCTAGAAAAACTTTACCTCAAAGGTATGTCTTTTGAAAAGAAATAGTCCAGGAGAGCTGATCAACATCACCACCTCTCAGCTTGGAAGAGTACAAACAATTGAAAAACAAAGAGATCATTTGCACCTCCCAGTCATGCACTCTCTAATAAAAGTTTTTTTTTTTTTAATATAGTTAATAAGAAATTTTATTACCAAGAATAGGCAAAGCCCAAGTACACAGGACGTATACAAAGGAAATACCTATTACACACTAGAAAACAAAAAAGGGGCTAATACAAATTCTGAAAAATTTCATCATTCAGTACAAGAGTCTTAACCCATAAACACAAAGTACTAAAGAAGAAATCCCTAAGTTCTCCCAAAGAAAGTTCTTTGTCTTCAAAGCATCTCTCATTCCTTTCCAACCAAAGATATCACATTAAGCACAAAGGAATCATCTTCCATATGGCAGCAACTCGTTTTCTTCCCGCAAAACCATATCAACATGCAAGTAGATCCACCACTTCCTTAGGCATCACCCAATTTAATCCCATCTGACCAAAAACCTCATTCCACAAAGACCTAACCACCTCACAGTGAAGGAAAAGATGATTTACAGATTCACCATCTTTCTTACACATGACACACCAATCCACTATATCTATGGTCAAAACTTTACCAACAGAAACTACCCAACAGAAAAACGGCACCTTAGTAGGAACCTTCACTTTCCATATGCTTTTCCAAGGGAACAGACAGCCACAGTGACAAGTTAACTCCTTATAAAAGAACAGCAGAATATACTCCCTACCCTGCACCACTCTTGAATTATAAAGTCTTCCCAACAAGTCAGAAACAACATTCACTTCCCAATCATTAACATCTCTAACAAAATCTACATTCCACTGGATAACATTACATTGGGGTCTATTCTCATAGATCTGCAAAATTTCTACAACTGACACCTCCTTACAACGAGATATGCTAAACAACACTGAGAAAGCAGTCTTCAAGGCCAAAACCCACACCACAAATTGTGTCAAATCGTGTCATGCATAACTTATACACGATTTTCAATGATTAATCCTTAATCATTGTAGCATGTCCCTCAACGAATCATGAAAACTCAATCCACTCCTACTAAAAGCAAACAAAAGTTCCTTAAGATAACTAGAACACAAACAATGAGAGGAGCAAGCCTAGGAGACAGGACAGAAGAGTAGAGGGAAAAACATTATATAAATGGATAAGGTTGTTGCAAAACAGAAGAATTGAGAAACTAGGTGGCAACTTGATTATTCTTCGTGTAAATAAAGAAAAGTAATACAAAAGAGGTTGTACTTATTTGCAAAACCAAAGAGTTGAAAAATCAGGTGGCAATTTGATTATTCTACATATAATAGAAAGACACAAACACACGCACAAGGCATGATTTTTTTTATTAAAAAAATAAAGATTAGAAACACGGGATTCCAAGAACATTACTTGGATAAAACAAAAAGAGAAGCTGCAAAAACCAAAATTGATGAAAAGGGAGGAGAGAGCATAAAAGATCAATCTCTAAGAGAGAGAGAGAGAGAGAGAGAGAGAGAGAGAGAGTTAAAAAGAGCAGGGAGAGAAGAAAAGAACTAAAGATACATTTGGAAAACAGGAAAAAAAATCCTGAGAAGAAAAATATATCATTAAAATTCTTATAAAAATGGAAGGAAAAAAAATCTCCTGCTTCACTTCTGCCACAAAAGGGTTACTTTAGGAAAAGTAATCCAATGCATATAGAGAGAAAGGCTAACCTGGTTTGTTGCTCCTCCTCCTTCAGTCCTTCCCTGAACAAAGAGATAAATGCCTATGGGGGGTAAAACTTCATATAAACCATTTATGGGATCCAATAATTTGTGGATCACACACACACACACACATGCATATACCATATAATGTTTAAGCAAACACTCAAAAAAGCAATACGCAAGTGCACCTATAGAGCGGAGTAGGTGCTTTACATACAGAAAGTCCCCTGCAAAAAGTTTATTTTGCCAATTCATTGCCTGAACTTTCTTTCGGGTAAGTTTCCTAAATTACTGGGATGGTACAGAAAAATAAATTTCAAAATCAACAATAACAGAGGATTTGAACCTCTAGTAATATCCACCCTTAATTATATAAAATTAAAACATTCAGTATTGATTGATTGAATAGGAAGGCTTAGATTGTTATAGTAATAAATTATCATCTTTCTTTTTTTTTATAAGTATAAATTATCATCTTTCCTTTTTTTATACAAGTATAAATTATCATCTTTCGGAAAGTACAACTACCAGAGCTAGTTCAAAAACACACACATTCCCATACGCACTCATGGTACTCAACATGTACATTACATACCATTAGCTTGACAAATAAAACCACCTTTCCTATCAATTCACATGCACTTCAAGCCCTATTATTGTGCAAGAAGTCAGGTAATTACTAAAGATTTCCAAGGCTTTAAAATGCATACACTGCATGAATGTCATTAATGTGTACAAGCACATACCATACCCCTATGGCCCTATCAGCAATAAATTATGTTAAGAATTAAGAAAAAGTGGCTGTACAGCCTCTACCAACATGTGTCTTCGCCAATGCTACCTCAAGCGCACAAATTTGCTCAGAAAAACAAATGGCAAACCAATTTGAGTTGATTTTAGCATGGGCATCTCTACCATCAATTATCTTCTATAAATGTGTGAAGCAAAAGCCCCGATCAAGAGTAGCACATTACCACACTGTTGTTTATCGTGTGGCTTGTAAACTTCAATGGCACAAAATACACATAATTGTTTCCTCTAGGACTGATTTTTGTATCTAAAGGAAATTCCTAAGGTGTCAAAGCATATTTGGTGCAATTTGACGATCTTCAGTTGCTTCTAAAGTTTCCAAGTGTTTATCCAAGCTTCAAATAAACCACAGTAACAATTTTTTTTGGTTATGCCAAGTTGATTAGCTACTCACAAAGTGATTATAAAGACTCTTCATAACAAATACTCTTCATGACAGGAAATAGTCGATACAAGGAAAAAAACTTTGTATTGACGCCTTCATTAGGGAAGATCCTCACAATAGACAACCTACGGAAATGCCACATCATAGTCATGAATTGGTGTTGTATATGCAAAAAGAGTGGAGAATCCGTAGATCATCTACTACTTCATTATGAGATTGCTACAACCTTGTGGAATGACTTCTTTGCTCGGATGCGATTAGTTTGGGTGATGCCAAAGAGGGTAATCGACCTCCTAGCTTCTTGGCGAGGCATCCAGGGCAACCTTCAGATTGCAACAGTGTGGAAGATGGTCCCAATTGTCTATGGTAGCGTATTTGGAGGGAGAGGAATGCAAGAAGCTTTGAAGATTGAGGGTGGTCGATGGATGAGTTTAGAAGTTTATTTTTCAATACTTTACTTCATTGGTCGATTATAATTGATTTTAACACCTTGTTCCAATGGTCGATTGTAATTGATTTTAATGGCATGACCATTCATGAATTTCTTGTATCACTAGAACATCACTCATAGGCGTTGCTCCTGTATATGACCCATGTACTTGGGCTTTGCCTACTCTTATGATCAATAAAATTTTATTTACCGACAAAAAAAAAATTGATTTTAATGGCATGTCTTTTCATGACTTCATTGTATTGCTAAACTAGCATGCAACACTCTTGTATATCTCCCGTATACTCGGGCCTTTGTCTATTGTAAGCTCAATAAAATTATGTATATCGATAAAAAAAAACAAATAGACGATACAACGAGAAAGATTATAAACAAGTGGTGAATGGAGAAATCAAGCCATAATATCTTGCAAAAGACACTTATTTTCATAGATCCTTACAGGTAGATAATTACAGCTATCATGGTACTACATTCTCATACATCAGAAAATATCTAACTCCTTCATTAATATTTGAACTAATTCTCTGCCAGGAAACAAGACTGGAGGCTAAAGTGCATCTGAGGTGATACTTAAATCAACTAATTTAGAAAAGTTTGAAAGAAGTAAAAGATTTAAAGACAGACTCTGAAAACTAGAAGAATAATGTATGTAATCCTTTTTCTTTCTTATTCATGCTTTGGATAAAGTTTCAGTTGCTTGTTAAATACATGGCTATAAAATGAACAAGTGAATTTCATATCTTCAATCTAAAACATACCGTGTCCCTGCAAAATGCCGAGAGCGCCTTGAAACCAGAGACACACTGAAGTCCCTCCCATAAATTGATAGCCTCATCTGCCACCATCAAGTTCAATAGAATTGATTGAAGAACTAAATACTTGTTATGCTCAATTAATAACAATAAGATGAAGAAATCATGTATCATGAGTTCAATTCTAGACAAGGGTAAAAGGGCACAATTGACTTTAAAGTATAAATTCTACTTCCATGAAATAAAATTACAGGAGGTATTCACAGCAGATGGATATAGCACACCTAGTCAATCATAATTACTAAAGAATAAGCACAAAATGTTATCACATAGTGATAATATAAAATATGTTGCATAACACATGCTATGCACAAGATTGTAGGCATCGTGTCACGTACCATGGGTGCTACATTACGATATAGTATTACTATCTATACATCAATTTTAACATCAATAAAATAAAGGCAGGGCACAATTAATCCCTCAAAGCCTTAAGTAGATTGTGTCACTATGAAGCATTGCAGTTTGCAACCAGAAGTAGAAGCAAGGAAGCCTTAGGATATTGATTTTATGCTGTAGGAGTCAAAGGAAATTATTGTAATTATAAAAGATGATGCAAATTGGCTCTTTCCACTATCTGTGGGGTTTATATCAAGCCTTGTTATGTAACTATGTCATTAAGTGTGGTCGCCTTTAGTTGGCAGATGTTACCGAGAGGATTTGGCAATTATTGCTCGTTGTGCAAAGAGTAGGGGTTTTTGCCATAATCAGTAACAAATATCTATAGATTACATTAAAATAATAAAAGAGTCTTATATGTTTTTTTTTATCAGTAAACAAATTTTTATTGATCAAAAGAGAGACAAAAATGCCCAAGTATACGGGACATATACATGAGCAAGTTTATGTCTAGTTTAGAGATACAAGGAAATCATGCAAAGACCTACCATGAAAATCAATTACAATAGACCAATGAAGTAAAGTGTTGAAAAACAAAATTCTAAACTCTTCCGTTGATCTCTCTTGATCTTCAAAGCATCTTGCGTTCCGCTTCCTCCAAATGCACCACCATAGGCAAATAGGTAACATCTTCCATATGGATGCAATTTGAGAGTTGCCCCTAATACCTCTCCAAGAGGCTAAAAAATCACATACCCTTTCCGGCATCACCCACACTAACCCCAATCATGCTAAGACTTCGGTCCACAAAGTCATGGCAATCTCACAATGTAGTAAATAGATGGTCAGCGGACTCACCGCTCTTCTTACACATGTAACACCAATTCATAGCTATAATGCCACGTTTCCTTAGGTTATCTATAGTAAGAATCTTCCCCAAAGAGCCTGTCCATACAAAAAAAAGCTGCCTTTAGAGGTGTCTTTGTCTTCCAAATGCCTTCCATGGGAACGGGGCTGAGTTGTGCATGTTTAAGGAATGATACAAAAAGCGGGCCGTAAAAACTCCCTTCTTAGAGAGATGCCAATATATCTTCACCTTCCCCCGACACACGAGTGGAGTACACAAGGTCAAAAAATGCTGAAAAGTCATCCATCTCCCAATCTTGTGCATCTCTATGGAAAGTGAGGTTCCATTGGAAAAGATAACTAAATCTACTATTGATGCTTCTTTCCTTCTTGCTAAGCTATAAACTTGTGGAAAGACATCCTTGAGTGCAGGATCACAGCACCATAAGTCATGCCAAAATTTTATCTTCACTCCGTTGCCGACTTTGAAGCAAGTATGTGCTGCATAAATGTCCCACCTTCTTCTAATATGTTTCCAAAGCCCAACTCTATGAGGTCCACTCACCTCATTAGAACACCACCCTCCCCATGATTCCCAGTGCTTCAAAGCAATGAAGGTTCGCCACAAGGCCTCCCGTTCTTGGTGATATCTCCATAACCATTTGTCAAGCAAGGCTTGGTTGAAAGATTTCAAATTCCATATACCCAATCCTCCTTTGACAGGAGAGCAAATTGTGGCCCATTTCACCAAGTGAAATTGAAACTCATCATTGAACCTCCCCAAAGGAAATCACGTTGAAATTTCTCCATGCGATGAGCCACCTTGGCGGGGAGCGGAAATAATGAGAGGAAATATATTGGTTAGTTAGAGTTACCCGGCCCCCGAGATATTTCATGGGCAACTGAGATATCTTGCACTCCAAGATGGACGCCAGACGCTCCACATTGGGTACGTACCCCACTGGCACTACCTCTGATTTAGCCAAATTCACCTTCAACCCTGACACGGCTTCAAAACATAATAATAAAGTCCTCAATGCTCGAATTTGCTCATGTCTAGCCTCACAAAAGATTAGTGTATCATTGGCAAACAATAGGTAAGAAATGTTAAGCGAAACTGAACTTGCATCTCCCACTGAGAATCCTGATATGAACCCTCCCTCTGCCGCTCTTGAAATCATCTTGTTGAAAGCTTCCATCACAAAAACAAAGAGAAGAGGAGAAAGAGGGTCTCATTGTCGCAAACCACGGGAGCTTTGGGAAAAACCTTTTGATGTACTGTTCACCAATACGGAGAAACAGGCCATAGAGATACAATGATGGATCCATGAATACCATTTAGTGCCAAAGCCGCATCTCTCAAGCATATAAATTAGGAAACTCCAATTGACGTGATCGTACGCTTTCTCCATGTCTAACTTACATAGGAGTCTCGGCTGTCCCGATTTAATACGACTCTCCAGACATTCATTGGCTATAAGTACCGAGTCAAGGATTTGTCTCCCTTGAACAAATGCACTTTGAGGCTTCGAAATCAAGCTTTCCATCACCTTGCTCAATCTGTTCGCCAATACTTTGGATAAAATTTTGTATAGCCCACCCACCAAACTAATGGGACAAAAATCTTTCACTTACGGCACCGGGATTTTTGGGAATGAGTGTTAAGAAAGTTGCATTAAGACTTTTCTCGAACCGCCCGCTTCCATGAAATTCATGGAATACCCCCATGATATCATCTTTAAGCACTTCCCAACAAGTCTGAAAAAAGGCCATGGAGAAGCCATCGGGACCTGGAGCTTTATCGCCCTCCATACCCTTGACCACCAACCCGACCTCTACCTCCTCAAAAGGCCTTTCGAGACGTTCCACAACCTACGAGTCAAAAACATAAAAAACCAGCCCGTCAAGTCTCGGCTTCCACTCAAATTATTCCGAAAACAACTTATCATAGTAATTGACAATGTGGTCTGAGATCTCGGTATGGTTGGATGAGACCACCCCATCTATCAACAGAGTATTTATAGCATTATTCCGCCTATGTGAGTTGGACACTTTGTGAAAAAACTTGGTGCATCTATCCCCTTCTTTCAACAATAATGCTTGTGATTTCTGTCGCCACGATATTTCTTCCATAAGAGACATCCGTTCAATGTCCGCAATCACTTGGGATTTGCGGGCCCGCTCGGTTTCAAAAAGAACCCTCTCCTCTTCCACACCCTCCAAGACCTTAAGCTCCTTCATTAGAACAATTTTCTGACTTTCCACATTACCGAACTCTTGTGTATTCCACTCCTTCAAGTCCTTTTACAAAGACTTTAATTTGCAAGCCAGCGTATAGCTAGCATTACCATGGAAATCGTAAGAAGACCACCATTGTCATATTCTATCCAGAAAACCCTCTGACTTCAACCACATATTCTCAAATTTGAAGTACCTTGGGCCTCTTCTAATGCCCCCGCAATGCAAAAGAATGGGAAAGTGATCTGAACACAACCTAGGTAGTCTCTTCTGAATGAGATCCAGATAGTGTGCCTCCCATTCCGGTGAGATTAGAAATCTGGCTATCCTTGACCAAGATGGAAGATCTTGGTTGCTAGACCAAGTGAAGGAACCACCTGCAAGAGGAATATTCTGTAAATTCTGTTCAGAAATGAAGTTAGAAAAATCTACCATGGGTGAGTTGAAACCCAAAACACCCGATCTCTCACTTGGGAAACGAGTGACGTTGAAATCACCTCCAATACACCAACGTAAGTCCCATATGCTGCTAATACCGGCCAACTCATCCCATAAAAAGCTTTGTGACGGGTCAAGATTAGGCCCATAAACACATGCAAAAGCCCACTGATAGTCATCCATGACATTCTTAAACAAGCATGCCACCTCATAACCCCCAAGAAAATCTTCCATATTTTCCACTACTCTTTTATCCCACATTACTAGTATGCCCCCGGATGCTCCATTGGATGGTAAATAATGCCATCCCACTTGAAAACAATCCCACAAACTCCTAATGATACGAAGAGAAATCACTACCAGTTTAGTTTCTTGTAGGCAAACAATGTCTACTTTCCAACTTCAGAGAAGGGATCTAATACGTAGGTGTTTATTCACGTCATTGATCTCTGTCACATTCCAAGACAGTATTTTAGGCTTCATTAACAAAAGAAGCGTCCCTCCCTTTTGCTCTATCTCTCCCCGAAGTTCCCTCATTATCGTAGTTAATGGAGCATTGCAATCGTTTCAACTCTCTCTCCTTTCTAATAGCTGATTTCATTACCATAGATCGACCAACTTCCATGGCTACTAGGAGAGCCATGAATTGGTCTTCATAGCCATCACAGGAAAGTCTCACCCAACCACGAAGCTCCTCTACTTTTTTTAATACCCAATCTGATGCTCGAGGTGCAATATGAGGTGGGAGCATCTGTAAGGGTGATGGGCTACCCATCTCCTCCTCCTCACTGCCCTCAGAGTCCACAAAAAGACTCAACAAACTGGCACCCTCCCCTACTGGCCTTATCTCCTTTCCCACGACAAAATCCACTCCCGCCATGACAAAATCCACTTCCTCCACTCCCGGCACGAAGAACACCTCATTTGACCCACCCATAACTTCCTCAACAAAAATCGAAACTTTTTGTGTCTAGTTGGAAGGCAATGACTGGACAACAGTAACTAGGGCAGCCTCGTATATTTGTCCCGAAACTTCCCCTTCCTCAAAGGGACTGCTCACACCCTTACCACAGCTCGCAACCGTCTCCACAGGCCTCAGCGTAGTTGTCTATGCACCGGCGACCTCCGTCATGGTGGTCTATGCAGTTATCGGGCCTTCGTGAACATTAGAAACGTTGGAAATCCCTCATCCATATTGCAACCTCTGGCGACGGAACCTCCATCGGAGCCTCTGCAACCTTCGACGAGGTTGACTGAAGCTTCGCCGCCGACGGTGGCTCAGGCCCACACATCGAAGGGCCACCAACAGCCTGCGATTTCTTCCTCCAGAACGGGCCTATGTTCTGTGTTCTTGCCTTGGGCTGGAACTCGTTGCCCGCATAGGCCTAGCCTTTCCCATAAGGCCCACCATTCAAGTCCCGTGAGCCCAATTGGCAGCCCGAGCCCACACCCTCCTTCACATAACCCTCAACGCACCGTATTAACGAAACCACACTATTTGTTAACTCCCCCAACGAAGTCTGCATTTCACGTAGCTCCTTCAGTATATTTTCCTCTTTCAGCCCAACCGACCCTCTGCCATCTCCTCCTCCACTCTGAGCAACTTCCAAAAAGGGAGGTGAACCCTTTTGCATGTCTGCCATCGCAGTGTGTTGCACGACTCGAGGAACCTTCAGAGCCTCCTTGTAAGACCTCGACGGCAGAGCTACCGCCATCGCTTGCAGTGAGTTTCTCCCCTGAACACCTACTTTGTCCATATCCTTCAGCACCGCCACCATTTTCCTCCACCCCATTCCAACCTTGTCTTCAGGTATGACTAGGTAACTCCAACGACCTACCCCACCATACAAAGCCAAAGCCATGTAGGAGCCACGAGAGTTTGAGCATCGCTAGGCAATGAGGCCTCTGTCACCTTCCCTTCGAGCAGAGTAGTAGCCTTTGCTCCCAGACTTCAGACAAGCCTCCAGCGAGTTAGCCACCCAACGGATAGTCTCTAAACCTAGCCATAGACAGCTCACACCTTTCCATCCTTTCTCAGTAATGCACACCTTACCCCCATCTCTTCTCACCTCAAAAACCTTTGACTCAATAACTAAACAACTAAAAGAACTCATAGTCATGCTTCGATACCAGATAACCCCTCGTCAACAACCCACAACCACCATTGACAACGTGAAAGTCTGAAGTGTATGGAGAGAGAGAGAGAGAGAGAGAGAGAGAGAGAGAGAGAGAGAGGAACAAAAAGGAAGAGAGAGAAAAAAAGTCATACACTCATCTGTATATTTTTATGATGTTATAAAGAGTCCTATATGTAAACTGCAAGGATGACAAATAAACATAGATTGACATGTGATGAAATGCAGAACAATTACAGTACAAAGAGATGATAAAGATAGTCTCATACCTGCCTAAAATGCCCATGAACTAATGCTATCGTCCAGATAGTGTTCGTGCATCTTGATCTAATTGCTTGTGTTAAATAAGCATTCCACACAAATATATTGTCAAATGGCATCCCTTCTTCACCCGTTAACAACACATTTCTTTGCAGACTTTGCATTATAGGATATGTATAGCTATAGAAAAAATCTTTGGTCATATCAACACTGGATAAGAGTTTCTTGTACCTGCATTGGAGGAAAGAAAGCAAAATAATAACTACTAAAATGTTCTCTTACTAAACCATTAACCAGAGGGCAAAGGATGCCTGCAAATAAAACTTGCAAAACTAAGTTTTCTTAGAGTTGTATGTTTTGTGTAATGATATAAAAAAATCTTTTTTTACAAGTATAAAAAAAAATTAAATTAAATGATTCTAAAACAACATTAAAGAAAAGTTTACAAAAAGGATGGGATATTCTTGAAAGCCCATCAAATATCAACATCACCAAAGTCCTATCAGTAGTTTGTATGACCCTAAGGGTCTAAAAATACATATACCTACCTTCACACATGAAGATAATCAAATACATATCAACAGGCCAAGAGGAGAGGCACAGCCATGGATAGGCATAGATAAATCTCCCAAAAAATATCAATGATCCAGGGATACTGTTGGATGAGACTTTGGGGTTCACCCAATAGATTCCTAAGCCTTTTGTCTGTTTTGTTTTTTTAGGTTAAGCACTTTTTTTCTGGTAAGCTCCCTCGGCAAAATATGATTGTCATTCACAAAAACAGGTGCCACAGTTCCAAGTCTGCAATCTAAAAAGCAAAAGGCTTTGATGGTGACAGATATGCCTAATTAAGTAAATCTTGTGTCCATAGAATTAATATCACCATAGATATCATGCCCTATGACAATCTATTAAGCAATTCTTGGATAATCTCTTCAACATGAATTAGACAAGGGTTATACTTATACCCACCTTCTCTTATGAAAAGAAATTGCATATATAAAAGAAAATTACCTTAGCTCTGTTTTAGAATGGGCTACATCAGTTTGAACCGAGACATGAGGGACCGTGATTAATTGGCTCTCATCTATACTATAAATTGCATGACCACATATGCATCCAATCTGCCGACGCTTGGTCACCAGAATCAAATAATAAGACTCCAGAAACTTAATGCAACCTAAAACCACCAAAAGCATATATATTTTTCTATTTTAGTAAAAACACCAAGGATTGAAACACCCAAATGAGCCAAAAACTGTAGTACTTTGATATTTACCCACAATACCAAAAACCTTTGCCACGGGGGCGAGACCCCGGTGGCACGATTCCCTTCATCAATGCGCTGAAGCAAGTTATTGATTTCCTTTGGCGAATACACCACTGGGTCTTCACTGATGTTGAGATCAGACGGCTCACTACGGTCAATCTTCAACACCCGGAAGAACCTCTTATTGCGATCACTCCCAATTAGATAAAATCTCTGTTTATAGATCCCAAACCCCAATGTTAAAAAATAAGCTAACGATATAACAGTAGGGAAAGGAAGAATTAAAAACTATGAATCTTATGCTTTTGTTGCGGTAGTTTTCGGGAAGATGAAAAAGTTGTATTTGAGGAGATTATGCAGAAATTTAATTTTATTATCTCAGGAACCAGACAATCAAAAAATAATAAAATGCCCGGTTCTTTTAACATAATCTATATTCAACAAACAGAGCTCAAGTTTAAGAACGAAATACATATGGCTCAGTTTCATGCCAAAAAAAAAGACCCAACCAAATTCATTTGCTAGGGTTCAATCACCAATAGATCTTAAAAATATCACTCACGTTTATTTTGCGGTCCCCAATAAATGAATGATCCTAATTCAGGAAAAAAAACACTAAAATCCTATGTTTGCGTAGGTTCAGGAAATAAATAAAATTTTCTTTTAAACAAAATAATATTTTCTCTCATCAAGCAAGCAGGAATGACGTTACCTGTCTGGTCTCATAGAGTCTGAACTTCTCGAGAGAGTATGGGTTGGTATCGACTTCGGGGTCACTGGAAGGATGGACTTTGGCAGAATGATGGTAAGGCGGGATACTGGAACTGGAATTCGTATTCTCTGATTTCGCCATGGAATCGAATTTCGCTCACTCACAAAACTAAGGAAAGAGAATGGGTTTTAGGTTTGGCCTGGACATGGGGAATTTGGGTTTTGGGGTTGGAATTTCTGGTGAAGATGGAATTAAGGGAAGAGTGGTTGTTTGGGTAATTAGCGGTTTCTTTATGATTTTTA
This sequence comes from Juglans microcarpa x Juglans regia, assembly GCF_004785595.1. NCBI lineage: Eukaryota > Viridiplantae > Streptophyta > Magnoliopsida > Fagales > Juglandaceae > Juglans > Juglans microcarpa x Juglans regia. The sequence goes on along the minus strand of NC_054601.1, from coordinate 299,048 downwards.
TTTATTTATTACCATGTAACCATGGAATGGAAGGCTTTGAGATGTTTGGGGGGACGGGATCAGACGAGTAAGCAGTGAATAGTAACGAAATATTTTGAATTGAAAAGTTGTATTCATTATCTTCACGTCACGCATTATACATCATTTTTTTTTTCCTTACTAGATATATAAAGTGTAATTATTTGTATTCGCACCATATCCCTATATGCTGAGTAGAAAAAAAAAAATTTCTGTACAGTATATGGAAAGTGCGGCTGATGTAACATATATATATATAAATAATAAGTAAAAAAACTCAATTAATTTAAAAAAATAAACAAACAAAAATATAAAAAAAATTAAAATTAAGTATAATGTATATAAATGATGAGTAACAAAACTTGAATTGAATGAAAATATTTTAATAAGTTTTAGGGGTGGTTTTGATAGTGAGTTGAGTTGAGTTGAATTAAAATGAGATGAAAGTTAAATAAAATATTATTATAATATTATTTTTATTTTAGAATCTGAAAAAGTTGAATTGTTTATTATATTTTGTTTAAAATTTTGAAAAAATTATAAGGATTATATGAGATAAGATGAGATGAGTTAAGAGTGTTTTTAAATCCAAATAAAGCCTAATAGTACGTTTGGATGCTAAGGTGATCTCAAATGATTTGTGAATAGTAATAAAAAATTAATGAATATTATGTGAATAATAGTGAATTATTTATAAATAATAATAAAGAATGAACTATTTGTGATGATGTTATCCGCACCCTACGGGGCAGGATTGTCCCCTTTCTACACCCCACCCTCGCATGGGTGGAGGGTAGGGTTTGCCCCTAAATCCACCCCTCACACTAGGGGTAGGGCCCCAGTCCCAGTGTTGAAGTGCAGGGGCGAACCACTAAATCGTCTACCCCCAATCCACCACAACACCACCTACAATCATGGGAGAAAACCAAAAAAAAAAAAAAAATCACAATATAGTGTCAAAATCCACAACAAATCCAAACCAAAATACAAATACACATTCTACAATAAAATACACAACAAATCCACAATAAAAGAAAAAATTTGAAACTATTACAAAAATTTAAAATCCTTACCAAACAACAAATCGGTCTAACAAAAATAAAGAGAGAGAAAAAAAAGAGAGAATAAGGGGGAGGAGAAAAGGAGGAGGACGGCATCATGGTGAAAGGGAGAGGCTCTACGAGTCTATTGCGACAAGAGAGGAAAGAGAAAGGGGAAACTGGGATGAGAAAACTGTGGGGGGCTGTAGGGGGAGGGGGGTTAGGTTTAACTTCACCTCCACCAAAAATGACGACATTTCGTCGCCTATCTTCCCTGCCGCCTACCCCTAAAAAATATTGTGCAATGATCATGCATTTGAGGTTTGCCCTTAATATTATATGTGACGTTATTAGAATGGAAATTGTTCTGATATTTTGTTTAACTAATAAATCATTAAGAGATTTAGGATATTGTTGTTAATTGAAATTTTTTTGGTAGCAAAATAAATTCTTAAAACACTATATTCGATATTTGTGTCCTTATTTTCTTCTATACATTATTTATTGGAAAATTCTATACATCATACTACTATCTCATTTTCATCCCATTAAGTATAATGTGGCACATTTATCACTAATAAATGATCATTTATTACATTTTTTTATCATCTAATAGTGATGAATATACCATATATTACTTAGTATGATCAAAATAGAATGAGAGTGTGGTGTATAGCATTACTCACAACGAAAAATTATAAGCCCACCGTAATTACTGTTATGGTTCAGTCTAACCACCTCTAAAAACGTTTATTTTACCCTAAACTAATATATTTGTGTGACTTTATTAAATATGATTTTAATTTTAATAATCAGTTATAAATATATTTTTTTTATGTAAAATATAATATATATATATATATAATAAATATCACATTGACTAGTCAATTTGTAGATTTATTTTTTTATAAAAAACCTTTGTAGATTTATAAATGTTTTAATATATATTTTTAAACGCGCATATATATTCAACCACAAATTTATACATGCTCACGAGTACGTGGTTTTAGCATAGGGTCAATGCCGGCCGTAAAAAGCCTAAAATCAATTAAACTTAAAGGGTTCGTTTGGATAGTAAAATGAGATAATATGATATGAGATGATTTTAAATGAGTTGAATAAAATATTATTTTTTAATATTATTATTATTTTAGAATTTGAAAAAATTAAATTATTTATTATATTTTGTATAAAAATTTAAAAAAATTGTAATAATAGATGAGATGAAATAAAATAAGTTCTGTATTCAAACGAACTCTAATTGATTATCACAACAAGACACATGCAACACACGAGGCCGGGATATATCAATCAAAGTATTTATTTATATATAAAATGAACCACATACACGGGAAGGAGGCATATATGCATTTTACCTTTTGCCTCCCTTGATTTCCTATGGAGAACTCAGGGAGAAGGCCAGCATGCATCATGCCTGATATATACGGTGACTACATGCGATTCTAATATTAACATCAAACAAATTATGATCTATGCGTGCATTTGATTTTACGGGCAAAGAATAACGTAAATTGGTGTATGGCGTGAATCCATATTATTTTTTAAATTATAATGCAAAAACATACGGAAGTATGGACCATATAAAGAAGCAAATTATTTCAACTTAATTTAATAATGTTATTGATATTGTTAGTGTACATGCTACAACATATTGCGCTTTTTCTCCATGAGGCATTGTGGTTGGAAAAAGTATAGACTTAGTGACAAAAAAAAATTTCTCAACAATTTGTTTCGTGGTAGACTCGTGGAATATAACTGGTGAGAAAATAATTTTTTTCCACCAAAAAAATTATTCATGGGAAAAAATGCTTTTACCCAAGACAACATTAGTAGATAAAACACCTAAAATTTCGTGACAAATAGATGTAGACATTGCCTTTTATCGTGGGAAATAACATTATTTCTCACAATCAAAAGTGGTGGAGTATAGCTCTACCCATGATCAGTGTCGTGGAAAATGCCTGCAAACTATTGTTTGGCACATGAACAATAATTATGGCAATTATACTTGTTTCCACGTCCATATTGCGTGGAAATTAATCAAAAGTTACTAAATAAGTATTTCCCACCAACTTCACTCTTCGTAAAAAGTATTTTCCCACAAAACCTATTTATAGAAACTTATAGTATTCCCATAAAGCTTTACAATCAAACTACTATAATATCACTGTATTGAAGATACAAAATACCAATTGACCATCAGAAGAATATCAGATATACGAAAATACTCAACTAAATAACAAAATCTCATTCACTTAATTAAACCAACACCTGAAGAATTTTAACAATAAAAAATAAAAAATGTAAATTATATATATCAAAATAGTTTTACACATATTTCCACTGGCCAGTCAATCAAGGCCTGCTGCTTTACTGTAATGTTTGCAAATAGGGGAATATAGGAGGGAAGCCAACATGGTCAATAATGTTCATAACAAAACATTTTGCCTAACTACATGTATACATATTTCCGGTTCTAGACACATTACTTAAAACACAAATTACTATTGTTCTTGTATACTCCAATTCATGTAGTGATCCATGAATTAGTTGCTAATAATCTTCATTCATACTTGGTTGCAAAGCCTCTTAGTCCAGAAATATTATGGGCTCATAATTACATGAAAAAATCATGTAGTGATATGTATTAGGCATTTTTGTGTCACATTTCTTGTAGGGCAGTAGGGACATATGCTTAGCAATTAGTAGGGAAAGATGATACAAATGAGACATGGGAAAAAACAATTACCTAGCTACCAAAACATATTTGCTTAGGAAATCTTTAGGGAAAGATGATACAAACATTGAATCTAGAACATTATGATTGCTAGGTAAAACTTCCTCACACCCAACCATTTTGATTTCATTACTCAAGTCATCATTAAATCAATCCCACCAGTTTAATACCTCCCAATACACATTTAAATATTATTGATGATCAACATATTTCCGACTGACCAATATTACATGGTTTACAACCTCTAATCAAGGGCCACTAAACAAACACTAATGGAAACCCCAAACTAAAACTTGCCCAATAGAGATGCAGGTGCTAGGATAAGTCATAACTATATCTTCCATGAATAATTAGAATCATTGTAGTAGAACTTTAGAATACTTACTCTTGTTTGTGGAATACAACTATGACTAATGAGACGCAAGTAGGTCCTAAAAGATAATCACATACATAACCTTTTAAATATGGCATATCATGGGTGTATGATTTCATATAAGATAACAAAAAGTTTGAGAGAGAGAGAAAAAAAATATATATCAAACTAGGTTTTCAATTTCATCCCAGTTATAGCATTAACATATAATATGCCTCATTATTTTCTAAAGGCAAAGCTTACAATACGAATGCCATACATAAAAATCTTGGTAGTGTCCAGTTAGTGGAGAATTGATATCCAAGGTCAGATATATCAAAGAAATTCAAGGAACCAAAAAAAGTATTGAAGTGATTCCCAAATATGCACAAGATCATTCAAGCAAATTAACAAAACTCAAAATCATTTAAGCAAGGTCTAGCATCACCATAATAAGCACAAGATCAACAAAATGGTAAAAGAGCTTTTTAATGCCATTCTTCCAAAACTAAAACATTCAACCAATAACATAATTTGTATACATTTGTTACAAAAGTTCGAATCTAAATAAATTACCAGTCATACCAGCACAAAAAAGCTATTAACAGTATAAAGTATCCATTTGAATCTAAATAAACTTACCAAGAGAAAATATCTTAGGAACACAAGTAGAAAAATATCTTAGGTAGAAGTAACAAAATAAAAATAAAAATAAAAACTATTTTTTGTAAGTGGTCTTTAAATAAATGAAAACATCATGAAAAGTTAGCCTACTAGAGTCTATAGAAGCTGTCCAAAGGAAGAGAATACTGAAAACTAAATCTTTGAGTTTCTCTAATGTCTATTCAGTTTTCAATTTCTGATGTGCTTTTCCCACCCAAATACACCATATGCAGGCAGTGTTTAACTTATTGCCTACTTTGATCTTTTCAACTCAACTCCAAGTGTTCAGTTTAATTACTGAAATAAAATACATCTTCATCTGCCTATAATAACACTAAGAGCAGACCTGGTTTTTCTACATATTGCCAAGCATATTATCATTAATGAATTGTCACATTGAATTACTAACTTGCTCCTTATGCTGTAGATTCACTACACATGGAACATGTTCAATGCGTATATAATGTTCTGGTCACAACCAGCCTAACATGTCTAAAATGTTTTTCAATGTCTTGCATAATATTATTAAATACCCCAACTTCACAATAAAACTAATCATGGAAAAGGAAGAGAGATGATACCATGGGTCAAGATGACTCATTGGATTGCTCGTTGTACGGCACTAGCTGGGGCGGTGATTGTTCCATCGTGGTCACTGCCATGACCTTGAAATAATGGCTATTTGAGTGGCCGGATTTAGGGTTTGGAGGGCTTCATGGTGGCAGTAAGAGGTGGACTTTGGTCTCACCGTGGTGGTTGGGGGTTGGCTTGGCCGTATACGGTGGTGAAAAGGTGTGTGCAATGGGCATTGTGGCACCGGATGGTAGTGGAGGGAAGAGAGAAACAAAGGTGTTGATCTATCGTGAGGGGTACGATGGTCGTGGGTAGTGGGTAGTGGCGAGTTGGTGGTTGACGACGGCTTGGGAGGAGCTACGACGACTCTGGGAGAACAAGAGGTTGGGGTTGAGAAAACAGGGGGAGATAGATAAGTGGGCTTCGAGGACTGGGGGTGGAGCAACGGTGGTCCATGGTGTGGAGGAGGCTCGTGGTAGTGGTTGGTGGTGCGCAACGCCCCTAGCGGCGGCGGATCTAAGGATCGAGAGAGAGAGAGAGAGAGAGAGAGAGAGAGAGAGAGAGGGAGCTACGGGGAGGAAGAGGGAGAGAGGGAAGATCTGCGTTTAGGCTGGGGGAGGAGGAGGTTGGTGAGGCTCGGCGATGGCGTCGCGATGGAGAGAAATCGAGGGAGAGAGAGAGAGAGGGATATATATATATATGAGAGTTTTGGAGACTAAGGCTTTTTGAAGGAAAATGAAAAAGGATGGCTAACTGGTTAAGGTTAGGGGGAGTGAGACTCACAGTCGCAGGGAGAGAGAGAGAGAGAGATGAGAGTGTTAGGGGGAAGAAATTAATAAAGGGAAAATAAGGCCTTTTCTTAAGGTTTTAATTTTATTAGCTTTTGCAGCAGGTTATTATCGCACAAAAGATAATAACCACGCCGCAAAAACTAATAACCCACAAGAAAAGAAAATTGCGGGTAAGTTAAAATATTTTTTCTGCCGCAAAAACCTTTTTCTCCACAAAACTTTACTTGCCAACGTGATCTCATGGTAAACGACTTATTTTTTTCCCACGAACAGTTTTGTGTCATCAGCTAATTATTTGCTATGATTAAGGCTTTAAATTTAAACCAGAAAACCGGCCCGGACCATCCGGATCAAGCCGATTGGTCCGGTTTTGAACCGGTCCGGTCTAGTTCCTGTATTATAAAAACTGGCCGGACCTGATCCGGTTTTGGGTTTCGTAGTTTCCAGGACAGGACCAGACCGATTGGGGAAAAAATTATTTAAAAATTAATTTTATACATTATACAAAATTTTTTATATATAAGTTTAATATATAATATATAATTATATATGGAATTTTTATATATAATATATAATTATATCATATAACTAATACTAATATATAACTACTACTAGTATATTACATATAGCTAAATAATCACATATAAAATAATGATATAGTAATAGTAATAGTAAATTACTGTACTAATACTATCACTATAAAACTATCAATAATATAGTTAAAATAAATTAAACTCACTATATCAATTAACAAATACTAATATAGCTATAGTTATACTTATAGTCTAATATAGACTATAGTTATATTATATGGCTATTAGCTATACTAATATATAACTAATAATAATAGTCTAATATAAACTATAATTACATTTATACTAATCACTATAACTAAATCATTATAGTCTATAACTATGTATTAAATGTATTATAAATATATATAAAGTATAATTATCAATTTCCTAAACCATCATAAAATTTTTCTAATGATCATTTAAAAAAAAAAAGGAACCAAACCATTGAAAGTTGAAACCAATAGGAAACGACGTCGTTTCCTTTCACAATTCCAGTTTATAGTATACTAAATTCCGAATTCAAATAAACCCTAAAATAATTTCAAACGGCGCCCCTCTCTTCCTCGCTCTTGTCTCTGCCCTCTCGTCTCCGTCTCTCTACCTCACTCTCTGAGTCTCTGCACAGACTACACTGCCCCTCACTGGCTGTCGCACATACCGTGAGCTCACGGCATCGCCTGTAAGAACTTAACTGCGCCCACAGCTTGCCACGCACAGACCCTCGGCCTTACCTCACTGTCATTGTCGAACCTCCCCTCACGGAGCTACGGCCTAACCTCACGTCTCTCTGTTTTCGATTCCTCACGGTAATTTTTCTCCATTTCACTTATTTAAGTTATTTGAAATTAATTCAAGTAAAATCTGGTAGATGGTGTTTGTGATTGTGTTTGAAACCTGATATGAATCATTAGGGTTTTGTGATTGTGTTTGTGTGATTAAGATTTTGTGATTGTGATTATGAAATTACCCGAAAGTGAAGATCTTTACAAACGTATTTACACAAAATCAATGTTAGTGAAAGTATGTGGGGGACATGTACGTGAACTGATTGATGAATTGGGATTATTCTTGTTTTATAGTTGAAATGATTCTCATAACAAGTGATGTGTTGTAAAACCGACCTTGTTGGATACATAGATCATGTGTGTTTGATTTGAGCCAACTTGATCTACCATTAAACCCCACACTTACATTAATTTTATTTTTGTTACTACAGATGGATCCTTCAAATGAAACAAAAACACCAAGCGATGTTCAACTTTCAATGGAAATGACCATGAAATCAACAGCGACTAATGATCTATTTTCTCCTAAATCTAATGTAAGTAAGCCATCTACTGGTCCTCGAGTGGTAGGAAAAGATCTGTAGTTTATGATTATTTTATAAAGATTAAAACTGAGGATAAGTCGAGACCTGGGGCTGCATGTAACTTTTGTGGGATGACTTATGCTTGTGATCCTAATATAAATGGCACAAAATCAATGTTGGGGCACTTAAAAAAAATATGTAAGAAATATCCACTTAGAAAAATGGATAAAAACCAATCTGTATTAGGTTTCCAGTTTGGATCAAGCAGTGAGGGGCTTGTACCTATTGTTTTTAGTGTTGAGGCTTGTAGAGAAGCCTTAGCAGAAATATTGGTTGTTGATGAGCTTCCTTTTAGACATGCAGAAGGGGATGGGTTTAAGAAATTTATACTTGTTGTGCAACCTAGATGGAATGAGATTCCATCACTTATAACGGTTGTAAAAGATATTTTTAAACTTTATTTGAAAGAGAAAGACAAGTTGAAAAGTGCTCTTAAGGGACATCGCATTTGTCCAACCACATATACATGGACATCTGTATAAAATTTTAACTACATGTGTCTCACTGTATATTTTATTGATGAAGATTGAAAAATACACAAAAGACTTATCAATTTTTGTAAGGTGGAAAACCATAAAAGTGAGACACTAGGTAAAAAAATTGAAATGTGTTTGCTTGAATAAGGGAGGCCCAAAATATTTATAATTACACTCGATAATGCAAATTTAAATAATGGGGCAGTTTCGTATATCAAAAGAAAGACAATGAATAGAAATGATATGATTTTGGAACATGAGTTATTGCATATGAGATGTTGTGCTCATATCTTGAACTTGATTGTTTGGGATGGGTTGAAAAAATATGATCAATCAATTGCACGAATTAGAGGGGTTGTGAAGTATGTGAAATCATCTCCACAAAGGTGGAACACATTTAAGCAATGCTCTGATAGTGAAGATATTACTTGTAAAAGTAGTGTATGCTTAGATGTAGCAATTCGTTGGAACTCCACTTTATGATGTTAAATAGGGCTAAAAAGTTTCAAAAAATATTTCAACGGCTAGAGGATGAATATTCGGGAAATGATAAGAGCGTTAGGAAGGATGATAGTGATGATGATGATGGTGTTAGTGGGTTGGGTATAGAAGAGGCATCTAAGTTAGTGCCTCCAACCATGGATGATTGGGATAAGAGTAGGTTGTTTGTAAAATTTCTAAAACTTTTTTACGATGCAACCTTGCGTTTCTCAATGGCCAATTATGTCACTTGCAACTATTTTGTAGTTGAGCTAGCGACAATTCAAACTGCAATTAATTTAGAGTGTGTGGAAGAGCCTCATAATTTGAGGACAATGTCATTTAATATGAAATCTAAATGTGCGAAGTATTGGGGAATTCTTGAAAAAATGAATCTTTTGTTGTATGTTGGGTTAGTTATTGATTCTCGATATAAAATACATTGTCTAGCATTTATTTTTAAAAAATATGTGAGGATAATAGTTTGAAAGTTCTTATATTGGTGAATTGGGTTAAAGATGTCATGACTCGTTTATATGATTGTTATTGTGAAAATGACGGAAGTGACGTTGGGGCATAAAATAAAACTATGAGCCAATCAAGTGAGGGAAGGGGCTAGTACTACAAGTTCAACTGCTGGGGTAGGTCAAGGTTGATTTCAGATCATTTATCCATGAATAAATTAAAAAACATTTGAAGTCGGAGAAATCTTTGGAAAGTAAATTTGAACTGGAAATGTATTTATTTGAAAAATATGAAGAAGATGATGCGAAATTCGACTTGTTGACTTGGTGGAAGGTTAACTCCATTAGATACCACATGCTTTCAAGAGTTGCGTGGGATTTTTTGCAGTTTTGATATTTATAATGGCCTCTAAGTCGGCTTTTAGCACAATAGGTCACGTACTTGATCATTTTCGCAGTAGCCTATCTCCATTTATGGTATAAGCTCTTATTTGTACACAAAATTGATTCCGTTCTTCTACCCCGATTAACATTCGCACTTTAATGGATAATGCTGAGGAGTTTGAGAAATTTAATACAGGTATGTAACATCATTCACATTTTCTTTAACTGTCTCTAAAGTGTATATCATATTAGTAATTTGTTTTAATTATTATGCTTATTATTATTTTTTCCCTTTTGTGTAGAGCTCATGGAAGACCTATGGAGTTCTTCAAGACCTACTTATTTGGTTGGAGATGATTAAATTTAAAATAGGTCAACTTGTATAACATCTTTTCTTAAGTTTTTTTTTTTCATTTAATATAATTACTAAATTTTTATTGGAATTAACTGCTTGATTTATTTTCATACAATTGCAAGGTTTGTTGAATGAACTATTGAAGTTGGTGACTTAGTGCATAGCTATTTGTTCTACTTGTAAAGTTTTTTATTGGATGTTCTCGTAATTTGAACTTCTAAATTGGATTTGTAATTTGGGCTTTTAATTTGTTGGACTTTTGGACTTATAATTTTTTAGACTTTTGGACTTGTAATTTAGACTTTTGAAATTTGGACTTATAATTTGTTGGACATGTGGACTTCTAATTTAGACTTTTGGAATTTGCACTTATAATTTGTTAGACTTTTGAACTTTTAATTTAGACTTTTAAATTTATTTCATTCCATAGCAGATTTTTCTTTTTATTGCATTTTTTTTTCAAATTTTGTAGTAGTTATATTTATAGGCTTGCAACAGATTTTTTTTAGTAAAACAAATTTTTGAAAAGCAGTTTTTAGTAAAACAAATTTTAGTAAATCAGATTTTTTTAGTAAAGCAGATTGTTTTTAATAAAGCATATTTTTGTAATAGTAATAGATTTTGGAATAAAAGTATAAAACAGATTTTTTAAAGTAGTTTTTTTTTAAACAGATTTTTAATAACAAATTTACATTTAAAAAAAATCAGAAAATCGGACTGAAAACCGATAAAATCGAATGTACCGGTTTATGATAGTAGCCGGTATGTAATTGGTTTTGAAAAATACAAAATCGGTACATATCAGTTCGATCTTAAATTTTGTCCAAAACCAGATCGGATTGGATCGGTTATACCCCTAACCACGATAGTATATCTTGAAAAAAAAAATTCATGGAAAAAGACTATATTTATAGAAAAGAATTAAAAATATTGTTATCGTTTTTCCTTTTCTGTTTTAAAAAAATATTGTTGTTTTCCTTTTACCGTCTCTCTATATATATATATATGAATAATACTACATATGATCGTAGAGTACATAAATATCGCGCAATCGTTTTGAAAAAGAGTGGAGTTCACTATTAAAAAATTTTTTTTTTATGTAGGTCTCGTATTTACTCACTTTTTAAAAAAAAATTGCACTACTCTTAAATACACAACAACTGTAAATGTCATTTCTCTATATTATATATATAAAGACCCGACAATTACATGTACGTACCTAAGCATTAACATAGAGATTATCTTTTTATAATATGAATACGCGGGAATAGTACTCTCCGCGCGTGTTTTATTTGAATTTTATAACTATAGGTAGTAAGTACTAGGTACGTACTTAATTCATTTTGCAGATTATGTATATACGTAAGTGCATGCTGACTACTATGTACTAGCTAGTAAACATGCAATATCACGTTTAACAAATTAACATGCCATGTATACACGATGGCACAGCCGGCCAGCTAGCTAGCTAGCTTGATCAAGATTCAAGTCCCATTGCATATTGAAGTTCCATCGCTGCGGTAAATGGTGCAGCCCTTTGAAGCAAAGCAGCAATTGCAGGGTGGATTAAGTTGCTCATTGCCTGAAGATAGGCAGGTCATATACGCTGCGTCTCCTATGCAATAATCTGGGCAGATTTTTGCGCTTGCAGTTTCTGGAATATTGATATTCATCGCCAGTAGAATTGCGCCTAGTCATCATGAATTGATGACCAAATGGAGCGGTGCTACTCAGGCGGTAGAGTAGCACCGCTCATATATATATATATAATATCATGTTAAAGATAATAATTAACAAACTATTTTTTTAGAAAAGTTTAATTATATATATGTAAAGCGAATTCGGAGATATATATTTAATGCAGTGCCTGTGGGTTGTGCATGTGCATGTATGCGAATAGCAGTGTTAGTATGCCGCTCATATCTGCCTGCTACAAGCTATTGCTAGGCTAGCTTTTCATTTTATTTCATAATTTTTTTATCATTTTAAAATATTTTTTAAAAATATATAAAAAAAATTAATATACTAATAGTTACTTCCTTAACTATTAAATAAAAAAATTAAAATACATAAAATATTAAAATGAGATATCAAAATAAGGTGTTAAAGTAGCCTATAAATTTTTACCCGTATGTACATGCAGTTTGCACAGATCTAGAGCAGTACTTTCATTCACATGAGCTGCTTTTTTTTGTTTTTATTTCCTTGGCCCATTCACATGAGCTTGTTACGGGTAGTATGGTATTTTGAGAATAATTGGTTATTATTTATTATTATTATTTACTTATTTCTCATTATTATTTACAATTATTTAATATTTTATTATTATTTGTTTATTATTATTTACAGAATATTTGAGATACTCACTAACCAAATGCAACCCAATATCATGATATAAAACATTCAACAAAATAAAAAAAAATGTACATAAAGTAAAGTGAAATTATATTTGTAACCAAAGAGTGCTAAGCGCCACTAATTTTTTTTTTTTAAAAAAAGTAAATATGAGATTTATATAAAAAAAAATTAAATTTTTAATAGTAAATCTTATTTTTTTTTAAAAAAAAAATTGTGTGATCCTTACATAAATCATGTAATTAACATTTTTCTAAAAATAAATGGACAAAAAAGCGGAAGGAAACCATGCAAAGATCGATAAACCGATATGACTGCATGCAGACAGGAGTGCGAGGCACTTACCACACAAAAGGAGAAGCAGATACCCACGAGCTTTGTAGCCACCCATCTTTCCTCCTCTATACCGGGTGTTAAGATTTATTGCATATTTATAGTAATCCTAGCTAGCTAAGCCGTGCGTAATGTGTATAATATTTATATGATTAAATATTGGGCGGGTTTGGATGCACCTTAATTTACGAGATGCATTAATTAATTCCTGATTAGCGCTCAGCATTTAAAAACTAATTGCGTATTGCGGTTGCTTCAGTCAACATAATTAAACTGATTTAATATAGTAGCACAAACTAATATAATAGAAGGAAAATATAAACAAATAGTCAAAATTAATTAATTACTAAACGGACCTTAGAAATCAACTATATCGGCGAAATAATACTATTAATGACCGAGTTATTAACTTCCCCAGATAACGTGAGTTCCCAGCTCATGTCCCTTTCCTTGAAATTGCAATCGCTGCTTGCTAGCCAGCTTAATGTGACTTTGCCTATTTATTAATATGATCAATCCATTAATGATTATTCTTTTCAAAGTGCTGACTTTTTATTTTTATATTTTTTGGATTCTCTAATATTATGATTAGTAGGGCTGTGCATCCGGATCCGGCTTTTTAAAACCGGGCGGATATCCACCCGGATAAATCCGGCCAAAACACGGGCGGGTATCGGATTTGGGTCCGGATACAATCTGGATATCCGGTTTAATACTTTTTTTTTTTACTTTTTTTTTTCTAAATTAGTTTTTTAACAATCTTTTATCACTTTCTAAAAAAAAAATTCTTTTAGAACTTTTTGAAAGGCTTTTTTTTAAAAAAAAAAAAATCTCTTTTCAACACTTTAAAGCCTTTTTTAAAAAAAAAAAAAAAAATCTTTTTAACACTTTTTAAAAGGCTTTTTTGAATAGAAAATTCTGTTTATTATTTTTTATAGGCATTTTTTATATAATGAATATCTTTATATGCATTTTAAACTTTTCATTGACCATTCAAATTTTCATAAAAACAAACTAATTAATGATAAATATCAACACACACAATACACTGCATATTACATTGTTGTTTACATCACAATATAAAACATCAATTTGCATGCCTCCAAAATAAACAAAGATAAGAAATATTTCTTATCTACCTCCAAAATAAACAAAGATATCTCTTAATATTTCCAAAGAGTCATACTGCTGCTGCTTGCTCATCTTCTTCATTGTCTCCATCCAAATTGGTCAATGGTGCCAAAACTATTCTAAAAACACATTTAGTAAATGATAAAGTACTAAAAATTGATAAAGATAAAGTACTAAAAATAAATTTAGAAACAAATGCTTGACCCAATTGTGGAGATGGAGAACTGGGGAAACAGTGATAGCACAATAAGCTTGGCTATTTTGTCCTTTTTAATCTACCAAAGATAAAGCACTTCAGCATATATTCATACAAATTAGTTGATGGAAAAAGAATATATTGATACTCAATTTATGATCAGCAGCTTGACAAATAATTACCAGCATGCAGATATATTAATAGAACATATGTTTTAGTAGCTTGACAAAACTATTAAAACTCTCAGCAACAAGCTAGATATATATACTGCTCATTAAACAAAAATACAAGAAGAAACATAAAGAACAGAGAATTTTAAATAGTTACAAAATGCATGTTAAAAAGCAAGATAACATCTTGTAATTTAGTCTTTAAACAAAGCAAAACATTTAGTAATACATCTTCCTACTTCAAACAAAACATTATTCAAATACAAGCTCATGGACACAACATCCCTTCCACAGAATCGGTTCATGACCATTTTCTGACATCAAGCTGCTAGGGTAAAAAGTTTATGCCCTCTTTCGGTCAAAAGCTTATATAACAAAAATCCAGATATGGGCAAACTGTATTTAAACACAAAAACTCAGATTTGGGCAAATTGTATCTTGATTTAAACACAAACACAAGAACCCATATTCACATTTAGAACTCAAAAAGATTATTGAGGAATAGAGAAGACAGAACAAATACAGATACAGATCTAAAACCCAAAGGAAGGGGAAAAAAAGAAAAGAAAAGAAAAACCTAGATAAGCCGACAGATTTGAGATTGAACAAATATGAGTACCATACCAACAGAAACTCGGATCTACAAGCACAGGAACTCAGATCTACAAACGCAGAAACTTAGATCTATAAGCACAGAATTTCAAATCTAAAAACACAGAAATGGATCTAGCCAAAGTGGTAAACAGCCAACGAGAGAGGAAAGTGATATATAAACCGAGAAAGCATCTGAACATTATTTTTTAGAAGCAAAAAAGTACACAGTTTTACAAAATTTATAGTGTTGCGAACATGTAGATCTACAAACACATTTTTGCTGGAAGATTTTAAAAAGAAAGAAACCCAGCAAACAGATCTACAAACACAGAGTCTTAAAACTACAAACACAAACTTAGATCTACAAACTTAGAGAGAGAGAGAGAGAGAGAGAGGGAGAGAGGAAGCTACTGAGTAGAGAGAAGAAAGTGACGTTAACAAACGATGGGCACAGCTAGTCACCGGCGGCGATGGATTTGATGAAAGATGCTTGGGTTTCGTCGGGGGAGAGAGAGAGCGAGAGAGAGGAAATGGAGTAGTGAGATGGGGCCGAGAAGAGAGGAAATTTGAAAAAGTAAGTCTTACTTTTTGACCTTTTGCTTTGGGAATAAGAAACCTACAGGTCATAGTCTTTTAACTTTTCGGGAAGAAGAAAAAGCAAGTTTTATGACTCAGGCTCTATCCTTTTAAGTTTTGTTAAAGCCAGTTACAGATAACACCGGTTAAATACCGGATCCGTAACCGATCCGGGCGGATATAATTATTTTGTATCCGCACGGATCCAATCTGGGCAGTTATCCACCCGGATCATCCGGATTTTTAACCTGATCGGAAAAACATCTGGTCCGGATGCACACCCTTAATGATGAGTACTGATCGTATGGTTCATGGGAGCAGAAAATTGTAATCAATGATCATATAATTATAGGCTGAAGGTTAGTTCAACTGATCTATTCAAACTTGCTTTAATATATTAAATAGTATAACTTAATTTAGTCACGTACGTTATTTGGATGACAAGATCAGATCAAAACCTAGCTATGCATGATCTAATCTCGAATATTCTACGTCATTCATTACATAATTATAAGGCGTCTCTTGCCTTTGGTTAATATTTGAAGAGTTAGCTAGCTAGCTAGCTTACTAATTAATTGTGCAGATACGCTCACAATTAAAGTCCGGTCCAAAATTAATATATATCTTCAATAATATATATATATATATATTTTCCCATTCTAAGCAAGTAAATTTCATTTGAAAATGAAAAGATAATATATGAGGAGGGGGTGACATTCTTCAACAAACACTCTAGTATAATAACCACAACGCAAAAGTGATGAAAAAAAGGAAAATAAAACAGATTTTGGAGCCAATTTCTTGGTCCCATCCATGCCTTACAAAAAGGGCGCCATCTTAAAAGATGATTTTTAAGTAAGTCACCACTGGAGGCAGTGTAAGTTGTGAGTGCACTACAGTTTGTTGTCTCCAGATATTTTTTGGAGCGATCCATAATCCATTTTTCAAAAATATCGGTTAGGGAAAACAGTAATATAGTAAAAAGATCTGCATCGGATGGACTAATCTGTGGCGGATCATATGTGTGGCGCCCCCAATCCCCCTTATATAAATACACAGGGATCGAGACGCCAGGATGGTGACAACACGGTCACACATCCCAACGAAGTGCCAGTGTGTGTACATGCAACAGTGTTCAAATAAAATAACGCAGCAGATAGTCAACTAAGTACCAGAATTTAATTACAATCAAACATCAGTAAAGATTTAAATAGCAGTTATATAGTCATCCATAAAATAATTTACAATAGTTTTAAAAGTACAAACGAGTGATCCCAGATCACTCCTCAGGCGGAGCCGTTTCCTCAGGCTCGCCCTCCTCCTCCTCATCAGCATCAAAATCTGCGATACCACAAAATGGTCTCGCAGGTAAGTATAACCCAAACAACAACGTAATACAAAATGCATTAAATGCAACTAACATGCATGCACATGAAAACATGCATTTTTTCACAAAACATCATTTTCCTCGAAAATGATAAATTTTCCAACACACACCAAAATCTCATTTTGGTCCAAATTATCCGTAAAACATTTTCCCAGAAAATGATTTACCCAAAAATCAACTCGCACTATTTTCCCAGAAAATAGTGCATTAATCCCAAATGCACCATGCATTATTTCCATATGCACCATGGTCTCCCCTATGGACCATCCGCACGTCCTGGCTTCGCAGCGGTGCTCAGTTCCGCGCCCAGCGCGTACATGGCCAAGCACTCACACTACTCAACGAGCGATGCCCAGTTCCGCGCCCAGCGCGTACGTGGCCAGACATCCTCTAGTCCCCGCCAGCAGAAGGACCACGGAGTCGGCACGAGACCATCTCGTCCGATCCCATTGTCGCCCGGCGACAATCCAGGGGACGTTACTCAGTATATTCCGCTCCCGAGTAACCAGAGGAGCTCTACCGAGTTAATGCCTCATCTCGGCTTGGGGTCGTGATACACACGCACCAAAAATATTATCACATAAAATCATAGCTTTTCAAATCACATGAACATGAATGCAATACACGAAAACCCAGTTTTCTTTTACAAACATGATCATGCATGAAATAATGAAATGCACATGTACCAACACAATATCCAAACCAACAAATCCAACCAACCCATCAACAACAAATATCCAATTAAACCAAATCAACCAAACAACTCCAATCACAAATCCATCCGACCCCCGAACTCCTCGGACTCAGTCCGGCATGCCAAAAACACAGTGAAATGGGTTAGTGCAAAAATACATTTAAATTACGAAAGTTCTTTGGAGAAATACTTACAGTGCAACATAATAATTTTTCGAGGATCACGAAGTTGAAAAAGGCGACGTTTGAGCAACACCACAGTGTAAAATACACTGTGGCCGTGGGTCACAGATACCCACTTTTCAACGAGGACAAACGAAGACCCAAAAATGGTAGGGTAGGGCCAAGAGAGGTCGGTGAAGCTAGTGGTGGTGGTGGTTTGCCGTGGGTGGCGGTGCAAGGGGTGGTTTTAGGCCAAAAAAGTGCAAATCGGAGATGGACTTGGTGGGGCTTCACCCGTGACGGATCGGAGCTGGGGTTGGGTCCAATGGGTTGCCAAGAGGCCGGGGATGAAGTGGTAGGAAGATGGTGGCCAATGGCGGTGCGACGGCGGCGCAATGGCGGAAAGTGTGCCGCGGCGTCGTGGGTTTCGTGGGCTTCGTGGAGGCTAACGGCGGCACGAACGGCGGTGATATTGGTGGGGTAGGACAGCCGGCGGCTGGGGAATCTAATGGGCTGGGCGGTGTCGACCACCGCCGGCGGACGGCGGCGCAGCTAGTGGGGGAGAAACGGACGCGGGGAGAGAGAAAAGGAGAGGGAATTCGCGCGCACGGGGGAGAAAGCCAGGGAGAAGAAAAAGAAAAAGAAAAAAAAAAAGAAAAGAAGAAAAGAAAAAAGAAAAGGAAAAGAAAAATAGAGGGAAAAGAAATGAGGTCCAATCCTCATAACTTGGGTCACAAAAATGATCCAACGGAAACGATTTTAAAACCACAAGTTAAATAAAATAATTTAAACGTAATGGTAAAGTCAAATTGAAATAATTAAATTCCACGGTAATTAATTTAAATATTAAAAGCAATTTAAATGCATAACAATAAATAAATATTAAGAAAGCATATAAAAATAATTTCCACCAAATAAAAATCATAGAAATAAACTCACTAAAAATCCAACCAATTTAAAATAAGAGAAATTATTTTAATTACATAAAAATAATTCCTTCAGTAAAAATACACTAAAATACGGGGTGTTACAATATGTCTTCCTGCGCCTCTATGGTGGCGCATGGAGGCCACACGGTGCGTATAGTTTTCAAAGTCATCGAGGCACGGCGGCGCATAAAGACCACGGGCGGTTCCGCGTTGTTCTAGTCGATCAGTGACAGTAGTGTTGCATGGTAGGGCGCATGTCGACTGATGGTAGTCGAAGTGTAGTAGATCTGACGAAAACTGAACCGGGGATGGGAGGAGAGAAAAAAAAAACTATCATGAAAGCATATTCACACAGTGATAGTGAAAATAGAATGGAGATGAAAAGGAGGGTGAAAAACATATTCACACAGCTCTCACTCTCCTCTCCGACGGAGACACTCGGAGTGATTTGGACTTTCTAGAGAGAATAAAGAGCTTCTCTTTCTAGAGAGAAGGAAAGTTGTTTCTAAAGCCACAATTCATTGATGATCTTACTAGCTCGATCGATCGCACACTGACTAACAGTCTAATTAAAAAAATCATTGATCACCATATATATCCAAATTAATTATGTGAAATTGTAAACGGATTATATATTATTAACTATCAACCTAAACATATATAACCATATATAGAAGCCTCCGCTCCTTTGACACCCCAAGATAATTCAATTTCCTTTACAATAGACCGAAGTCCTATCCGCGAGGTGAAGAGTGCAGCTCTTTGGAGCTAAGCAACAATTGCAACTTGGATTAAGCTTCATCTTTTCACCCGAAGATTGGCAAGTCATATACTCCACATCTAAGCAATAAAGTGGGCACGCTTTCACGTTCATGATCATGAATATCTTGATCTGTGGATTAATGGAACTCAATAAAATTGCACCTGGTCATTAATCAAGAACAGTAAGAAAAAAAAACTTGCAAAAATTTCAAATCAGGGAAAGATCGATCGTGGTATTAACTATGATGAGATTTTTGCTCCTATTGCAAGACTTACCTCTATTAGATCTTTACTTGAATTGCTGCTGTTCGGCTTTGGAAACTCTTTCAAATGGCTGTTAAAAACAAATTCCTCAATAGTGATCATATTGAAAAAGTTTAGATGCAGCCTCCACTTGGCTATGAATATCATCCATATAAAATTTATCATCTTTTTAGAGCTCTTTATGGGCTCAAATAGCCTCGTCAGGCTTGGTTCGATAGATTTCGGTCAATGGTTTCTCAACAAGGCTTTTTTTTTTCTAGCTCATATAATTCTGCCCTCTTTCTTCATACTACTGGTGTAGGTAATATCCTTCTTCTCTTCTATGTGGATGATATGATTATTACTAGTGATGATATTGTTGGTATTCGAGATTTTCAAATTTTCTTAATAAGAATTTTGAGATGAAGGATTTGGGACACATTAACTACTTTCTCGGCCTTGAAGTTAATTCGAGTTCGGACAGTTATTATCTCACTTAAGCCAAGTATACTTATGATTTACTTTCCAAAACTAGTTTGACATACAACAAGATAGCCACTAGTCCACTTGAGTATAATACCAAACTCCTGGCCATTGATGGTTCCCACTTTCAGATGCAACACTCTATCAACTGTTAGTTGGCAATCTCATTTATCTTACTGTTACCTAGCCTGTCATTTCATGTCTTGTTCATCTGGCCAGTCAATTAACGAGTACGCCTCGATCTACCCATTTTGTTGTTGTTCTTTGAATTTTACACTATATTAAGGGCACTTTGTTTAATGGTCTACACTTCTCCTCACACTCATCTCTTAAGCTACAGGCCTATTCTGATGCAAATTGGGTTGTTAATCCCACTGATTGTCGCTCCACCACTAGTTACTATTTCTTACTTGACACTTCTCTAACAGACAGTTGTTGCTTGTTCTAGCATTGAGACTGAGTATCGTGCCCTCGTTGATACGACATTTGAACTTTTGTGGTTATGCTGGCTTCTAACAGATATGAGTGTTCCTAAAGCAACCAGTTCTCCTATTCATTGTGACAATCATAATGCAATATAGATTGCACATAATGATGTGTTCCACAAGCATACCAAACATATTGAGATTGATTGTCACATCATCCACCATCATCTTCATCACGGTGTCCTACAGGTACACTTAGTCCCTTTTGAAGATAATCTTTTTGATATTTTTATGAAATCACATTCACTTGGTGGGCTTGGTGATCTTGTTTCCAAACTCCAGTTGGTTTTGCCACCAAGAATTTGAGGGGATGTTACTATGTGTATATATAGAACAAATATATTTACAACCATGAATTGTGCAACTGTCGCATAATCGCTTTAAAAAAAGGAATAAAACATGAGACCCACATGAAAAAAGTAATTTTTTAATAGTGGACCCCATTCTTTTTCAAAACGATTACGCGACGTTTACGTACTTCATGGTTGTATGTAGAATTACTCATATATATATCTATATACATATCTTAGATTTAGCATATTACCTAATATTCTTAGAATGTTATGGTAATATTCTTAGTTTCATGTAATTACTCTAGGTTAGAATATTTCTTCCTTGTTTTGCCTTATTTACTTTGGTCATATTCAACTATATATAGGCCTTATTGTTTTACACTGTTGTGTAAATTGTTTCTATATTTCACTATTGTATCAAGAATGTTTACAAAAGATGCCTTTATAGGCGTGTGCTAATAGACTAACAGATTTTACTGAGGCTAGAATATTTTAAACCTAAAGGTGGTGCGGTTTGTTACAAGAGGTACAACACATGTAGTGCATTTTGTTACATGACTGCACCAGATTCTTTGAGCTCATATGTGTGTGAGTTGGAAGTTTCTACAAGGACTGCTTTAGCCTTGACATCCCCCCTCAAGCCAAGCTGCAGATGTTGAAGGCGAAAACTTGAACACAGTGCTGTAAATCATGCTGCTAAGAGTGGTTTGGTAAGTATGTATGCAAATTGATCTTTTCTAGAAATGAATGCTACTTTCAGCGATTTATTTAGAACTTGATCACGAACAAAATGAAAATCAATCTTAACGTGCTTTGTTCATGCATGAAAATCTGGATTTGATGAGAGGTAAGTCGCTCCCATATTATTACAATATATCAAAGGAGCACGATTAAGATTGACACCAAGATCTCGACAAAGGTGTTGCAGCCAAATGACTTCGGCAGTAGCGTTTGTAATAGCTTTAAATTCAGCCTTGGTGGAGGAACGAGTGAAGGTTGGCTGCTTCTTTAAAGACCAAGAGATTAAGTTAGCTCCAAAAAAGATGCAGAAGCCACTGGTTAAACTCCTGTCGTCAGGGCATCCAGCCCAATCGGCGTCAGAAAAAGGAGTGATGTTGGAACAACATGAGGGGGAAAGCTGCAAACCGAGGTTTGTTGGCTTAAGGTATCTCAAGATATACTTAACAGCTTGCCAGCGAGGTTCACAAGGGGCATGCATAAATTGGCATACCTTGCTGACTGTAAAAACGATATTCGGTCGTGTAAATGATAGGTATTGCAACGAACCAACCATGCTACGATATAATGTGGGGTCTTGAAATAAATTCTTAGTGAATGCACTGAGCTTGTCCGAGGTGACCATTGTTGATTTCACAAGTTTTGCTAAGTGCATGCTTGTTTTATGAAGCGAGTCAGTAGTATACTTTTGCTGAGTGAGAAGTAACCCGTTGGAGTTGAACGTTGCTTATATGCCCAGGAAGAAATGCAAGCTGCCGAGATAAGTTATAGGGAAGTCAGTCTTCAGTGCAAAAACGAGATCAGAGATACATAGAGGTGAGGAGCTCATGATCAACAAATCATCAACATAAACCAACACAAAAGTTGTGATGGAGCCAAACATGCGTAAAAATAGCAACGGGTCTGCTGAAGAGATTATAAAACCAAGATCAACCAAGTGGCTACTCAACCGAGAATACCATGCACAAGGTGACTGGTGAAGGCCCTAGATGGCTTTATGTAACCTGCACACATGAGACGGAAATTGGGGATGAGAGAATCCAGGTGGTTGGGTCATGAAGACAGATTCGGTGAGAGGACCATGCAAGAATGCGTTTTGCACATCATATTGTCGAATGGGGCACTGTTGAGAAATTGCTAGAGCAAGGACAAGTTGAACTATTGTGGCCTTTACCACTGGACTAAAGGTTTCTTCAAAGTCGATACTAGACTATTTAAGAAATCCCTTAGCGATGAGTCGTGCTCTCCTATGCTCGATTGAGCCATCGACAAGTCGTTTAGTTCGAAAAATCCACTTGTAGGTAACCGTGTTGGTGGCTTAGGATGATGGAACCAAAGGCCAAGTGTGATTGGCAAGGAGTGAATTAAACTCCTTGGCCATTGCCTCGTGCCATTCGGGATTTTTCTATGCAACAGTGAAGCTGGAAGGTGACTCAAGGATGGAATCAGTTTTAGTGAAGTGAGCACGAGGAAGGGGCCATCGTACCATGCCATTAGTAAATTTTTGAGGACATAGGATGTTGGTCTGTGATCAAGTCACCATTGAGTGTGCATGTTGCTGAGAACCAGACTGAGAAGGACTCGGTGAAATTAATGATGGAGATGGAGAGGAAGTAGGAGGTGGTCCTTGAATAGAGGTAGAAGAGGGTGAAGAGATCAGTGGGAGAATTAAGTTAAACATGGGTAAGGCCACGTGAGTAGGCAACAGATTGGGCTTGGCCATGGGTAGGTTTGCAAAAAGAAATTTTTGTTCATTAAATTTGACATCTTTTGAGATATAGGACCGACCTGTTTGTATGTGATAGCAGATGAAGCCCTTATGGCCAAGACTAAGGCCAAGAAACACACATGAAACCAATCTATAAGAGAACTTATGAGTGTCGTAGTGATTAGTTAATGGCCAACACCTAGTACTAAAAATGCATAAATCCTTATAATTTGGATGCTTGTGATGGAGAAGTAGATGGGGGAGGAATTGTTGAGTGATGGAGATGGTAAGAGATTAATTAAGTAGACGGCATGACAGAATGCATAAGGCCAAAAAATGAGAGGGATGGAGGCATGTGTAATAAGAGCTAACCCGGTGGTTATGATGTGGCGATGTTTCCTTTCGATGATGCCATTTTGAGTATGTGTGTGGGCATGTAACATGATGAGTTTTGCCACATGAGTTTTGAGTTTTAAAGTTCTACTTGAGCTTTGAACTTAACAACTATATTAAATGCTTGTGACTTAGTTTTGAGAGGAAATAACCATGTGTAACGAGAAAATTCATCCACAAGACTAATGTAAAATTTATGTCCATCATGATATACATGTGGTGAAAGTCCTTATAAATTTGAGAAAATAAGATAAAATGGTTCAGGAGATCTGTTTGGCTGTGTGTGAGTTGGGACTTTATGGGATTTTGCCTCAGTACATGCATCACAAAAAAATGGTAACATAGAAGGGTCATATTGCAAATTATGTTGATGAAGGATAGATCGAACTAGCTTAATAGAGAGATGGCCTAGTCGAGAGTGCCATAATGGGATGGAGAGAGAGCTAGTCTGAGCTGATAGAGGTGCAGATGGTGGGAAGAATGAGTAGAGTCCGTTATTTGTTGTCCTCGGGTTGCAGTCCTTAATACAAAAATAGTTAGAGAAAAATTGAAAAAATACATTATTATCAGCACAAAATTTCCGGACATAAATAAGATTTTTCTGGAAAGAAGAAACACAGAGAATTTTATTGAGAAGAAAAGTGGAGTTGGGAAAGGAAAAAGAGGTTGAACCAGTGTGAAAAATGGGTACAATGGAGCCATCACCAACTCGGAGCTGTTCATCGCCGTGATACTCAGTAACATGCATATTCAATTTAGCCAAATCACTAATAATATGGTTGGTAGCCACAGTATTTGGATACCAGCTCTCATTAGCAGTGTAGGTGGAATAGGAGAAATTAACGATGGCTGGGGGTGCCGCTGTGTAAGCTTGGTTGAACAGATAAAGGCAAGTAAGAGTAAAGTGACCTTGTCGGTTACAAACCTGGCATATCAAAGAGCTGTTAGTGGGTGTTGAGAAATTATTGCCATTGTTAACTGAGAAGGAACCACGACCATGGTGAGAGTTATGACAGCCACCACTACGGCTGCGAAAATTATTTCGACCTCCATTAGATCCTCTGCTACATTGAGCAGGAGGAAACTTAGCAATGAAGTGAGCTGAGACATCAATGTTGAATATGTGTGCATTGGAGTGATGGAGCATGCGAGCTTCGTGAGCTAGAAGATGACCAAGTAATTCATCAGGTGAAATAGGTTCGAGTCGAGTGGTTACCGATGAGACGAGTGCATCGTACTCATTACCAAGGCTAGCAAGAATATATGGCACAAATTCTGTAGGTGGAAGAGGACGACCTACAGCTGCCATGGTATCAACCAATGTTTTAGCTCGACGAAAGTATTGAGTCAACCCCTTTCTTTAAAGAAGTAAGTTGTAATTGAGCTTAAATGAGGCGGGCTTGAGAGATGGAAGCGTAAGTAGACTCAAGAGAGAGCCACACAGCTCTAGCAATTTCACAACCAACCACCTGGGCAATAAGAGGTTCAGAGAGGGAGGAAATGAGAGCAGACATGACCAATTGATCATGCTGAAGCCATACATCATAAGCAAGATTTGGGGTAGAGTCATCGAGCTCTGGTTTTGAGGAAGGGCAAGAGCCATCAACGTACTTGTAAAGTCACTGGCCACGAAGGTAGGGAACTAATTGTACGTTCCATAACAGGTAATTCTCGAGTATGAGTTTAACAGAGATGGTATGGGAGAAATTTGGGTGAGGTAGGGTGGGAGAAGAGAAATCGGAGGGGGCAACCATGGATGTTAGTCCTTTAAGGCTCTTGATACCATGTTGTGTAAACTGTTTTCTATATTTTACTATTGCATCAAGCATGTTTACAAAAAGATGCCTTTATAGGCGTGTGCTAACAGACTAACAGATTTTACAGAGGCTAGAATATTCTAGACCTAAAGGTAGTGCGGTTTGTTACAAGAGGTACATCACATGCAGTGCATTTTGTTACGTGACTGCACCAAATTCTTTGAGCTTATATGCGTGTGAGCTAGAAGTTTCTGAAAGGACTGTTTTAGCCTTGACATACACACACAAAAAATTATACAAATTATTCTCCAAAACTCTCTATATTTTAACAAATTGAATGATTATTGGATATCTTAGCATTTAAATGTTAAGAGACGAGAACAATCGATTTATTTACTACAATCCTTTCTCTGTGTTCACTTACTCTGTAAAACACATCCAATGTTTTTTTATTAGATGTAAACCCATAGGCATATATGTCATTTTTAATAGACTGATCAACTTAGATCCAGTAATTCTTTTTTGTTTTTTACTGAAAATATACTGTAATATAAATGAATATATAAGATCGATTAAAGTGAATAAATAAATAAATTTATATTTCATTAAGATATATATTATGCCCTACTCTCTCTACGGTACCACGATTTGCGTTCGAGACAATGTGGATATGATCATGTGCTTCCACATACAAATATTTTTGGGATACCTGTATGGTGGCTCATGTAACAGGAGAGAAAAATAAAATCCATAAAGAATTTAAAAAGTGGTATTGGTGAGCATGTCGATCTTGCCACGCCATCATTTACCAAACAAAAAAAATATCGACGTGGCATAATCAGACAGATGCAGGAGCTTCCCTTTGGTATGATCATCACCGCAGAGAAGTAGAAGCTTTCCCTTTGGTATGATCATCCGCGTTATGCACAAACTGAATGCGCACTCAAAAACAGTGAATAAAAAGAAGATTCTTCCTTCTCCTTGACAAAGCGAAGCCAAAAAAATCCATCTCTCTTTCGTAAGTAAATCCCTCAAAATTCCATTTCCATCTCCATCTCCATCTCCAATGAAAACTTATTGAATTCTGGGATTTCTGTTTAATTCAGAAGAAATGACCAACAATAGCAGCGCCAACAGTGACAGTAACGGTACCAACATTCACAATCAAGATCTGGGCTGGTATTTCTTGGAGCTGGCGCGTCTCGGCGCGAGCAGAGCGACGCATTTGGAGGACACGGAGGAGCAGCTACCCAGCGAACTCAACACCATCAACAGCTCCGGGGGGTTCCTGCTCGTGTCCACTGATAAGCTTTCCGTAAAGTACACGGGCGTCAACCTACACGGCCACGACGTTGGGGTCGTTCAGGCTAACAACCCGGCTCCGGTCAAGCGACTCGTCTACTATTTTGAGATTTTCGTGAAGGACGCTGGGGCCAAAGGCCAGATCGCCATAGGCTTCACAACTGATACTTTCAAGATGCGGAGGCAGCCCGGGTGAGTAAAGATTTTTTTTTTCTTCGTTTGAATTAGGGTTTCTGCTTGGTTTCTGAAAATTTTTCCTCTAAATGTAATTCAAGTTGGGGTTTTAGCCTTATTTTGGGTTCCAAATTACTATAACCTAGGGCTTAAAACTTAGAACTCAGTTCAACTGAAGTAAAGGAATTTGCAAATGAATTGCTTCGCACTGGGATAGAGGATTATAATCATTGCTTAATGGTTATCTGTATATTTGGGATAACAAACTCGGGGTTCAGGCATGTTCTTACGACGATGTCGGCCCCTAAAATACGGGTTTAAAGAAGTGATAAGAAGCCCTTCAATCTCACCAAGGCCTCGTAGGAGTTCACTTGAACGAATCTTAATGTTGCAAGTGTAAACAACAGCTTGTTATACCTCTACAATACTGTAGAAGCAGATGTAACACTTCTGAATTAGGTATCCCTACGTAAACTAATAACAAAACTGTACGCATGCTCGTTGCAAATAGGAATAAATTGGACAAGACCCATAATCGAACACTTTTTTTTTTTGTCAGTAAACAAAATTTTTTGGATGATAGGATAGGCAATAACCCGAGTACACGGGACATATACAAGAGCATCACCTATGCTTGATGATTTAGTGATACAAGAAATTCATGCAACTTCATACCACAAAAATCTATTACAAAAGTCTGATGGAATATAGTATTAAAAAAGAAATTTCTAAGCTCATCCATTGACCGCTCAATATCTTCAAAGCTTCCACCATTGCTCTCCTTTCATGCACCATTGACATATTGGAACCATAATTGAACACCTATAGATAACAAAAACAGATTCCTCCTAAGTGGAGACTAGAACCTTGTAGCCTGCAGGTCGAGTCAAGTCATATCCCATAGTATTTACAAAGAAATACCACCAAAAGTAGTTATGCAAAGGAAACAAAAACCAACAAAAGTAATACACTAACTTTTGTGGCAGGGCCGGCAATTTAAACCTGCACAGACAGGCAAATCTTTGGTAGGTCCTTTAGAAACAACATCATTCTAGCGTATTGCATTGGTTAGTGAATTACATGTTCAAAGCTGCCGTGGCCTTTGAGGAGGTCACCACTGGCCACTGCATACGTGGAAAAAATAAATGAGAACCATAGTCTGGTATGCAGCCCTTGGTTGTGCCATTTTACACAGCTTTGAAAACTGTTGGGCTAGATTAGCATGCCTTGTTAGTTATAGTTATACAGCCATGCCTGATTGTATTTATTCATTTATTGTCTATGCGGTAGGTGGGAGGCAAATAGTTGTGGATACCATGGGGATGATGGAATGCTTTATCGTGGACAAGGAAAGGGAGAGACTTTTGGCCCAACCTACACAGCTAGTGACATAGTTGGCGCTGGAATTAATTATGCTTCACAGGAATTCTTTTTCACGTGAGACATTTGCCTGCAACCTTCAGCTTATTTGTTGTTGGAATCAATGAAGCTTTATACATTCTTATGTCAACATTTCACTTGGAAAAAGATGGAAGTATCATTGAATCTACTTTGGCTCATGGTCTCCTATTGCTAAAGGGTTCTAATTGTTATATGTGCTCTCTTCATTATCTCCAGTAAAAATGGGGCCGTAGTAGGAGCAGTGTACAAGGACATGAAGGGTCCCTTATTTCCAACCATTGCTGTTCACAGCCAAAATGAGGAGTATGTTGTACAATTTCTTGAAAATCCTTATGCATCTTCTGTCATTACTCTATTGTAAAAAGTTAGTTTCTTGTGTTTTTTAATGCAAGATTAAGATAGTGCAGATAGCAATCTGAATCTGGAACTTTTGCTCTTCCAGCGGAGATGAATTATTTATGGTGTTTTATAATCTAAAAATGGAGTCTTTTTAACTTCTTTTGCATGGATGGCATATTTATGCTTTGTGCGTGTTTACCTATAAAAGAAGAAAAGAAAAAAAGAAACTATTGCTGTCAACATCATAAATCAGTTATCTAGCCACTTAGCTCTTTTTTCAAAGATATAGAATTAATTAGTTTTTTTAAGTTAGAGGTTTCCATCCATGGCATGTAAGTGCCTAACTAGGATCACTTCCACATTTAAGCAAATGAACAAGAAATCTACTCTTGACAGAACTTCATGTCGATAACTTAAATACTATCTATGATGGAATCTTCCTAAAACCTAGAAGAAGACAGAATATGGTGAATTTAGTTATTGAATCTTTCAAAATTTTTGGATTGAGTGGGTTATGTCATAACAAGTGGTAGAGTTGTTGGCATGTTGGTATCATCATTTTGAAAATCATAGAAACTCAAAAAGTTTCTGGTTTCCCCATGTTTAATTTGGTGTATTCGGCAAGAACACAATTTTTGAACTTTTGAAGATTGAGAGAGGACAGTGATAAAGTTAAAAACAATTGTGGTCAACACTCTATGTTTTGATGGCTGCTCATAATAGCTCCCAACTCTCTAGGTTCTTAGATTTCAAAGAATTTTCCCCTTTTTCTTCTTCTAGCTAGTTGTACATTTCCTTTTGTATGCTTCCTGTGCGCTTCGCTTGTACCCTGTGCTTTTAATAAAACTGCATTACTTATTGAAAAAAGTATTGGTTTGCATTAACTCGGACTTTGTAGCAATGAAATTTTGATGAGGTGTGTGGATCTCTCTAATTGGTAGTGTGTAGGTAATAATCAAACTTACGATGGTGTGGAGCACTAGATCTTGACCCCAAAACCACTTACCCAAGATTTCAGTTTGGTCGGGGGCTACATGTGGCAGTATCCATATTCCTCTTTCTTATACTTTATTGTTCTCAGGAACTTTAGTTTTTACGCTGAAGGTGAACCTTTTCTATACACCCTGTATAAATGAGTTTGCCTATAGATTTTCTTCCCATTGCTCGGCCATTTTTCGCTGACTTGAAGAAAGTTTCTATCTTTATATAAGTAATTGAAGACTTTATTGAAAAACATAAAAGCATAACCCAAATAAATAGGAAGTATACAAGAGGAACACCTAACTAGAAACAGAGAAATAGTAAAGGCAGTCATGGAAAAACCATCCATTGAAGTCTATAGAAGCTCCCAGCGGAATAAGGTATTAAACTTTATCGTCTGTTCGCGACTCTCAAAATTTCTATCATTCCTTTCATTCCAAATGCACTACTAAACAAGTAAGGACCATTGTAATACCCCCATATTGAGTATAAGAGGGCAATGAATGGGATCCCATATTTCCCATGAGAAAGAAGTTTTTGCCTTTTATAATGATTCCAAGAGGATTCAATTATAAGCTTGACTAGTCTTTTGGAGTGTAATCCTAGGCGTCGCTTGAGCTTTCTTTGGTTCGTTACAAATGATAAAGTATAAGAGGATGGTGAATGAGATTCCACATTGACTAAAGGATAGGAGTTCTTGCCCTTTATAATGATTCCAAGGGACTCCAATTGTATTTTTTTTTATAAGTAAAAATTTTATTCTTCAAAATGTAATAGATGAAGCCCATGTATACATAAAGTATACAAAAGAAACACCTAGTTACATACTAAAACTTCCATACAAAAGAAAACCAGCTAAGTAAAGAACTTATAAAAAATTTTGAACCTATCCAATCTCGACCAGGCCCTTCCGTTTGAACAAGTGAAATCCCCCTTGCTAGAGGGAGATCCACCAAGTCTAACTCAAAAAGGAGAGCTGAGAAATCAGCCATCGCTGAACCTGTGCTAGAGTCCCCCGATCGCTCGCTCGGAAACTGAGTGATGTTGAAATCACCCCCGATACACCACGGAAGATCCCACCAACTACAAAGGCCAGCCATCTCATCCCAGAGAAGTTTTTTCTACTGTCGTCATTCGGCCCATAAACACTTGCAAAACCCCAATTAAAACCATCATCCACATTCGAGAAAACACATGCTACCGAATGATCCCTGATGCAATCCTTCACAAGATTAACTACTCTCTTATCCCACAACACCAGGATACCCCCTGAAGCACCCTTAGAAGCGAGGGAGGTCCATCCTGCATAAGAGCAATTCCACAAACTTCTAATGATGTGCCTATCAATAAACTTTAGTTCGTCTCCTACAAACAAATAACGTCCTTCTTCCAATCCTGTAATAAATTCTTCACTTTTAGGCGCTTGTTCGGGTCATTCAAGCCACGAACATTCTGATAGAATCTTGGGCTTCATGGATTGCCAAGATTCACCCTATCCTTGTGACGCCCCTTGCTCGCACTACCCTCCCGTGCATCATTGTTAATGGAGTAGGCAAGTCTCTTAAGCTTCCTATCCTTCTTAATTGCGGATCTGTCTAGCTGAGGTTGGCTTGCCTTTATTGCGATGAAGAGAGCTTGCAACTGGTCCTCATAACCCTCATAGGTCATACCTAAGAAATGACGCATATCGTTAACCTTCTGAAGGAGCCAATCAGTTTGCAAATCATCCCAAGGAGTTGCTGGTGGCAACGAACATAGAGGACGAGGCACTTCCCCGAGTTCACACGGGTCAGTTAGCTGCACACGAGCCCCTAGCTCCTTGCACACTAGTTGAAATTCTGACCCATAGGAGGAACCTCCGTACGAGACCCTCCCATCAAAAGAAGAATCATTAGTGTCTTCCCTCTCTGTGCACAAGACCTTTAAAAGAGTCTCTGAGAGGCCTAGAAGGTGCAAAGTATGAAAGATGGTAGGGGCAATTGCCAAATCGCTAATGCATGGAAGATGGTACCTTTATGTTTAATGTGGTGCACATTGAACGAAAGAAATGACTGTTGTTTTGAGGATAGGGAATGCTCTCCGGATAGTTTTAGGGACTTCTTCTTTCATACTTTGTTGCTTTGGGCCTCTTCTATTGTATGGGATGGAGCGAGTCTTAATGTTTTGTACGCTACTATCAGTAGCACGTAGTTTGTAATTAGGCTCTTTTTTGTAGACTTCCTGTGTATTCCGGCTTTGCCTATTTACGTGGATCAATAATACTTTTTTTTACCTATAAAAAAAAAAAAATTCCAGAGTTCATCTACATTGCGTTCCCTATTATTAAAATATCTTTCATTCCTTTCCAACCAAATGAACCACATAATACACAAAGGAATCATCTTGTTTACTTATAAAAAAAAAAAAAAAAACACTAAGGAATCATCTTCCATGCAGCTGCCACTTGGGAGCAAGTATGAAGACTGGTCCAACTTGCTAGTAAATCGACCATTGCTTTTGGCATAACCCAGATCAGTCCAACTCTTCTAAACAGACCATCCCACAACACATTAGCCACATCACAATGTGGAAATAAATGAATGAAATAAATGAATGATTGATTCCGTGTCTTTTCTACACATAAAGCACCAATCCAAAACAATCATTCCACACTTTCTCAAGTTATCTATTGTTTGAATATTCCCTATTGCAGCTGTCCATACAAAGAAAGCCACCTTTGATGGAACATGAGCCTTCCAATTGTATTTTTGACTGGTCCTTTTGAAGTATGAGCCATGATGTGTTTTACGCTTTCTTTGACCATCTTACACTACTACAATTTGTAATTGTGGGCTGTCATATATATATATTTTTTACGATGGGGAACCACCCCATAGCAGAGCCCTTAGGACTCACCCATGTAACCTAAGGAGAGACTAGCACAACAACCCATTGCCATGACCTCCCACTTAAATCGCAGTTTGATCCCAGGGGGAATCGAACCTGTTGCATGGGGCACATGTACACAAGTTCGCCCTTACTACTAACCTTTTGGGCTTAATACGTATAGCCATCTCCAATTAGCAAATAGGTATACTAACCTTTTGGGCTTTGAAGGTAACCTAACTAGATAAAAAAAGTCATTCTGCAAGGCACTGATGATCTCCCAATGAAGTAGAAGGTGATCAATAGATTTCCTTTTTTTTTTTTTTTTTCCTGTACATACATCACCAATCTGTCACAAGGATATGATGTTCCTTAGATTATCCATGCTGAGGGTCTTCTTAAGGAGGTTGTCTACACAAAAAAGAAGAAGAAGAAGAAGAAGAAGAAGAAGAACTGCTCTCAAAGGCACCTTGTGTAACGTCCCAATGGAAGGCCCGAACCATAGGGCCTATCTTTAAAAAAACTAGTCAATGATACAATTGGAGTCCCATTGAAAAATTATAAAGAGCAAGAACTTGTCCTTCCTAAGCAATGTGAGATCCCATACACTTCCTATCTTTATCCTTATTGTATGGGATATCACACCTTGGCTGTCCAAATCCTTCTCCAAGATATTCTGAGGGTATAACAACTTCTAGAACGTTCAAACAGTGAGCTTCACTTCCTTGGAATGGGCCCAAAGAATCTTATATGCACCTTCAATACATAATCTTGTGAGTGCAAAAATAACTCCATGAAGGCATCAACCTCTCAGTCATGAGTTGCTCTGAAAAACTATCTATCTACTGAGGGAGCAATTGAAGAACTCCAATTGATTAGCCCATTAAAACCTTCTGCTTGAAGAAAGTACGATTACTTGGTTGAAGCTGCTGAAAAAGTTCCGCACGCTTGTGCTTCCCTATGAGTCCATTTAGATCAGTAAAAAATACTATCAAGCTTTTATGTTTGATAAACTTTATTCTGTAGTCTTAAGTAACCTACATTCTCCAAAATGCTCTTTGTGATGTCCCACTAATTCCCACATTGGGTGGGAGAAGCATGATAGAGGTGAATAAGCATGATAAAGAAAGAATAAAAAATACTATTTGAATGGAATAGGAAAAGAGTAAATAGTGAGATGTATGATGTTCTGGAAATATGGATGGCTAAAATAGAGGGGGAGGTTTTTTCTTTGACTAAATTAGCTAAACTTTTGAAGAATTTGTTTTCCAATGTGCCCCACACCGATCCTGCTAATGTGAATGTTCTGAGCTTTCATTTGTTATTTTGTGAGAAACAAATTAGAAATCAGAAGCTTCTTTTTTGCATTTGTGAAGAATACTAAATCACCCCTCCCGAAGTCTTGTTGCACTTACTAGTTGTTCTATTAGTCATTGCACAGTAATTACACTTATAGTCATTGCATGGCGGTCAAATTTACTGTTCATTTTATCATAGTGCACATTGACTTTTCAGCCGTGTATATGATTGAATTTTCCAGGTTCAGGTCAATTTTGGGCAGAAGTCATTTGCTTTTGATGTTAAGGCAAGATATAGTTCTCCTCCTTATGCTTCTTTTTGTTTACAGGCTGTATGTGGGTCAACTTTGCTTTTTTGTCCTGGTTTTTATTCTCAGCTACTGTATTGGGTGATTACCTAGGCTGAAGAATGTGAGATAGTCTAATAATATACATGCAAACCACACTTACACCTCAGCTTAGAGCTCCACATGCACACTTGAATACACCCGAGTATTTCTAATATATCCACTACATTATAGTAACAGCACCATTTTAGCCCCTCCCTTTGAGGTAAGCGGCTTTCCATTTATTTCATTTCTAAATTTTCCCCCAATTCCTCTCCTCTCAGTAATGTGCAATGAGGTTTTAATTAGTTAATATCAATATATCTTTCATCGTCAAGGTGTTAGAGTGTTAGGAGAGAGAAAAACCGCTCCGTACACTTTCGTTCTCATACATTTTTTTTTTTGCATGAACTTGTATTTCGATTGTGTTAGTGATTGTTTGAAAGCCCGAGTATTGTTTGGTTGGGGGGTTTTCACACTCATCTCTGTGGACAATGGATCCTTTGAAACTTGTGGTGGGTGAAGCTAAGGCTTTCGAGGTAGTAAGGGAAGGAAAATATGTGCTTATAATTGAGAGAGGTTGGAAAGGGGTGAATGAGATACGTTTGGGGGTAGGAACGCCATGTTGGTTCTCAAAAGCCATGGAGGATTGTCTGAAGATAGGGAGGAAGGAGTTTTATTCCATTTACAGGGAAGGAGTTAGGGGATACATTGCACAAAAAAGATCTAACTTTAAAGGCTGCTTTATGGTGCTGGTGCCATCTTCATACCAGAAGATAGGGAAGGGAGGGGATGGAGGAAGATAGTGGAGGCTCTAAGGAGGTTGGGGGTGTGGGTGGTGCTGCGAATAGGCCACCACGTACGATGATGACAACGCAACAACAACCGCTATCTCAGACATATAGGGAGGCTTTGCAACCCAGGAGTGGAGCTAGTTTTGACACAGTGGCAAGCTCGAAAGGAATGGTAGGCTTACAAAGGAGTGTTGCCGTCTCTGTGATTGCACAGGCGAGGGAGGAAGGTGGCAGTATTGATGTCGTACTATTTGAAGAAAGGTAGTACCATGTTTTACTTGAGTTGAAAAGCCAGATAGAGGAAATGCAAGGAAAAATAAATTGGTTGATACAGTGCGCAGAGGAGCAAAATGGGGTTGGCCTGGGCTCGGGAGTGGGCTGTGGCCTTAAGGAGGATCTAATTTACAAGGGGTCTCAGCCCGTGAAGCTAAACAAGAGCCAACAAGGGCCTTTAGGAGATGCTAAGTTGAAGGGGAAGATGAAGGCAGTTGGGTTAGGCCTGAGCAAAAGCCCATGCAAAATCTGGAAGGAGAAGGGTCTGTGCATTGGGCCTCAACACGTCTTGGGTTTGAAGGAATAGCTCGAAACCTTTGCCCCGGTGAAGGTTCTTGGGCCGGACCTGGAACAGAACTGGGTGACGGTCAGCTGTGATGCTGGTGGTGGTCCGGTGGGGGCATCTCTGACGCTGGTAGTGGCAGAGGGGGATTTTGTGAAGCCCAGTGCAGACGCCGAAGGCCTGGAGTTGAGTCCAACAAGAGAGGGAGCTGCACAGGGATGGGCGCCACCCTGTGGGCTGCCACAGATCATGTCAGCGAGACCTGGGCTGCCGCAAAACTCGCCGTCATCCTCGGACCAAGTTTACAACAGCACTGTGGTGGAAGAAATGGCCTACGATGGGTGAAAGGAAGGAGAGAGGGAGTTAGAACTTGCTGTGTTGGAGTATGAGGGTGTGTTGGAAGAGGGGGAGATAGAAGGGGAAGGATCTTTGATCCTGTTTGAGCCATGTAAACACTCAGCAGAGGGATGGAGTCTCCAGGAGAGGATCCTACACCAATAAGTATGATTCCTCCTACTCTCTTCTCTGATTGGGTTCAGAAAAAGGTGGAGGAACTTTAGAGTTGTATGGGGATTTTGTGTGAGGGCTATGAGGATCAGATTAAGGCACTGATAATAGCCATTGAGGCAGGCCAAAATGGAGTAGGGTAAAAAAGAGAAAGGGAGTTGAAGAGGCTGACCTGGTCCATTAATTATGACGAAAAGGAGGGGAGTACAAGTCATGGAAGAAATAAGGGGAGGGCTGGATTAGTTGTTAAATGAAGCACAAAATATTGATTTGGAATATTAGGGGTTGAACGAGATCAACAAACGCCTCCGTATAAGATCTCTCTTAAGACAATGGAAGATGGATATTATTTGTCTACAAGAAACAAAACTGAAGATCATCACTAGAAAGGGGCCTTGGGTGGAATTTTGGTCATGTGGGACAAGAGGGTTGTGGAAAACATTGAGGAGTTTGTGGGAGAATTTTTGGTGGGGTGTTCTTTCAAAAATACAGATGATGGTTTTCTATGGGCCTTTGGAGGGTTGTATGGCCCCAACTTGGATTGTGAGAGGCGGCTACTTTGGGATGAACTTGTTCTCCTATGTACTTGGTGGGACGTACCTTGGTGTATTGGGGGAGATTTTATCGTGACAAGGTTTCCTAGTGAAAGATCAGGGGAGGGGCACAACCATGCTATGGTGGAATTTTCGGATCTAATATTTGACTTGGGCCTTATGGACATACCGTTGATGGGAGGTGAATATACTTGGGCTAATAATCAAAGCTGGTCAAGATTGGACAGATTTCTCATATCTCCTTCTTAGGAGCTGCAATTTCCAGATTTATGTCAAAAAAGACTTCCAAGGATATGCTCGGATCACTTCCCTGTTATGTTGGACTGTGGAGGTATTCAAGGGGGTATAAGGCCTTTTAAGTTTGAGAATATGTGACTAAAAACAGAGGGGTTTGTGGATTTGATTAGACAATGGTGGAATTCATTTAAACTCCAAGGCACTCCTAGCAATGTCTTGGCTGGAAAATTAAAGGCTTTGAAGAAGGAATTGAAGACATGGAACGAGCAAGTATTTGGTGATGTAACTATACAAAAGAAGAGTTTATTCCAAAAGTTACAAAGCTTGGGGGTGTAGGAGATGGGCATAACCGAAAAGAGCATGTGGTTTCTGAACTAGAAAGGTTGATCCTAATGGAGGAAATTTCGTAGCGACAAAAGTTGAGGGCATTGTGGGCCGTGGCTTAGGGAGGGGACTAGTGCACAAAGTTTTTTCATCGAGTTGTGAACTCACACAGGAGGTTTAATACTATTGAGTCCATGAACATTGATGGAGACTCATCTACAGACCAAGCGGAGATAAAGGATCATGTGGCTGGACATTTTGAACATTTGCTGTCGGAACCTCATGCTTGGAGGCCTACTTTAGATGGACTAGTTTTTGAGTCCATTGACCAAAGTAGTATGGATTGGTTGGAGAGACCATTTGAAGAGGAAGAGGTTCAACTGGTAATCAGAAAAATGAACAAAGATAAAGCTCCGGGACCAAATGGTTTTACTATGGCATTTTTTCAGACTTGTTGGGAGGTGGTAAGAGAGGATGTCATGCTGGTTTTTCAGGAATTTTACAATTTTGGCAAATTCGAGAAGAGCTTAAATGCAACTTTTATTGCACTAGTCCCTCAAAAGGCGGGTGCAATAGAGGTACAAGGTTTTAGGCCTATTAGCCTAGTGGGCAGCATGTACAAGATACTTTCCAAAGTCTTGCTAATAGGATGAGCACGATTATGGACAAGATTATCTCAACGTCTCAAAATGCCTTCGTGAGAGGGAGACAAATCTTGGATTCGGTTCTTATAGCGAATGAGTGTTTGGACAGCAGAATCAAGCCGGGAGAGCCATGTATCTTATGCAAATTAGATATGGAGAAGGCCTGTGATCATGTTAATTGGGATTTTTTGCTCTCTATGTTGAATAGATGTGGGTTTGGGGAAAGATGGAGGACGTGGATTAGGCATTGTGTGTCAACGACCCGCTTCTCGGTATTGGTAAATGGTGACCCTGTGGGCTTCTTTAATAGTTCGAGGGACTAAGACAAGGGGATCCATTATCACCCCTTTTATTCGTCATAGTAATGGAGGCTCTAAGTAGAATGGTGTCGGCTGCGGTAGAGGGGGGATTTTTTTTCAGGATTTTCAGCAGGAGCTACTAATCATGGTTCCATCATTATTTCCTACCTTTTGTTTGCGGATGACACATTGCTGTTTTGTGAGGCAAATGTAGGACATGTACAATCTTTGAAGGCTATCTTACTTTGTTTTGAAGCGGTATCCGGGTTGAAGATTAATCTTGCTAAGACGGGGATTGTTGCGGTGGGTGAGGTAAGTAACATTAGGGGGTTGGCAAACATATTGGGATGTGTAGTTTCTTCGTTTCCATTGAAGTATCTCAGTCTTCCGTTGGGAGCTTCTTTTAAAGTTAAGACAATTTGGGAGGAGGTGTTAGAGAAAATAGAGCGTAGGTTGGCTGTGTGGAAAATGTTGTATTTAACTAAAGGGGAGCGGATCACTCTTATTAAAAGCACTCTATCCAACCTTCCCACTCTATTTCCTCTCCCCGCCAGCATTGCAAATAGAATAGAGAAACTTTAACGTGACTTCCTGTGGTGTGGACTAGGAGATGAGTTTAAATTTCACCTAGTGGGGTTGGATAAGGTGTGTACTCCCTTGAGAGATGGAGGATTTGGGGTTCGTAACATGAGGGCCTTTAATAAGGCTCTATTGGGAAAATGGTTGTGGCGCTATAATAATGAGAGGGGAGCTTTGTGGAAAGGGATGATCGACATGAAGTATGGAAGTGCCCCTGAAGGCCCACCCGCGGGGGGGGGGGGGGGGGGGGGGGGGGGGGGGGGGGTGTTCTAGAGAGGGGAGGGGGCATATGGTGTGGGGTTATGGAAGTACATTCGGAAAGGTTGTGCTCCTTTGTTAGTCATGCTCGGCTGTGTTTGGGGAATGACAATAGGATCAGCTTTTGGTATGATGTGTAGGTGGGAGACACGGAGTTGAAGGAGGCTTATCCCACTATATTTAGAATTGCATGGGACAAAGAAGCTATGGTGGCTTACTTGCTGGTTATAACTCATGGCACACAAGAATGGAACATTAGCCTTACTCGAGATGCACATGATTGGGAAGTGGCGGAGCTGGTGGAGTTTCTTAACCTGCTGTATAACGCTGCTATTGCTGTCACAAATGAAGATAAGATGGAATGGAGACCCTCTAGGAAAGGGTTTTCTGTACGCTCCTTCTATGAATCAACTACCATGCAACATTGGCAAAATTTTCCTTGGAAGAACATTTGGAGGAGTAAAGCACCTACAAAGGTTGCTTTCTTTGTCTGGACAGCAGTCTTAGGGAAGATTCTGACTCTTGTTAATCTTAGAAGACGTGGTTTTATTATCACAGAATGGTGCTGTATGTCTAGAAATAGTGGTGAATCGGTGGACCATCTACTCTTACGTTGTGAGTTTGCATGAGATATCTGGAATTACTTCTTCAGCAGAATGGGAATTGCATGGGTAATGCCGGGAAGGGTGGTGGAACTCCTAGCAAGTTGGAGAGGGATTACCGGGACATCACAGATAGCAGCTGTGTAGAAGATGGCTCCTTTATGTATTCTTTGGTGCATTTGGTGTGAAAAAAACAATAGACATTTTGAGTATCATGAACGATCCTTGGAAGAGTTTAGGAGTTTTTTTTGGAAGACTTAATTTATGTGGGCCATCGCTCTAGATTTGAATGGTCTCAGCTTCCACGACTTCCTTGTAACTGTTTCTAGTTCCTAAATAGGTGGATTCACATGTATACTTCCAGTTTACCTGGGCTATGCCTACTTTCTGATCAATAAAATATCTTATTACTTATAAAAAAAAAAAAAAAAAAGTAATGTGCAATAACTTTTAGTAAGCGTGCACACTTGAACACACCCAAGTATTGCTAAGATGTCCACTATTAATGGAGTGACTTCAAGCATTTGGACAGAAAGGTTACTCCTGTAAGATGAAAGCAACTAAGTGGATTATAGTTAGTGAATTGAAACTAAGAGGATAGATAAAAAATGTTTGTACCATTCTTTCTGTCCTTTTGAACTCAGAAATCACTTGATAATTTTTTCTGGAATTATTGATGTTGTGTTTATTAATTTTTTGTTTTCACATTCGTATCATTTGATTAGGATTTTGAAACACAAGAGAGAATGAAGCAACAAGCAACTATTGAAAAGATATCTTTGCCACCAAACGTCAGTTATGGGTAAGATGATATCAGATAAATCTTATTTAACCAAGACGTGTTATGCTTTGTGGTATACCTTGCAAGGTTCTTCTGATATAGATGACATGTATGGAGTGGTCTGATTTATGTTGATAGAGCTAGAAGTTTATCTTACCATCTAAGCTTGTCTTTCTATAGAGCTTGACTTTTGATTTATGGTAATGGTTATTAAACTGAAATCTCTGCCTCCCTAAATTTAGGGAAAATGCAATTACATGGAATTGGATTAAGAAAAGCATTTTCTCCACCATCTCTCTAAATTTTGTTCAGTACATTGTCACCCTCTTTTTTTTTTTTTCCTCTTAAAATGCTTAATTTGTCAAAGGTAACATTTGGAGACCAAATCCAGCGAAGTTGCAAAGCAAAATCAAATCAATGGCTCATATAGTCATGGTCCTAGTAAATTTAATTCAACGCATTGTGGTCTACCTTACAGTGGACTGTAGAATATTGGCTAATGGCTACACAACTTTACATTGGCTTTCCTGCCAATTCGCTGCCAAATGAATACAAATCCGTTAGTGTTGTTTATTGCTGAGAACTACGTCTTAGAAACATATATATTCCCATGTGCTCCGGGAAGCCATCATATTACTGTTATTTCATCTATGACTACCATTCTTTTCATCTATGACTACCATTCTTTAATAACTAGTTGACTTTTATATGAAACAGAATTGTTCGCTCCTACTTACTTTTTTATGGCTATGAAGATACACTCAATTCATTTGACGTAGCTAGTAAAACTACTGTGCCTCCTGTGTATATGGCTCAAGAGAATGGCTTTAATGAGCAGGACATCGTTTATGCATTAAACCAGAGAAAGACTCTTCGAAAGGTATGATATTTTAGATAGACGATCAATATGTTCATACGGACTTCTGGTTGACAAATCAGTAATAGGAAGCATATGGGTGCAGTGCTTCTTCTTCTTCTTGGATTACTCTTAAATCTTGAGATGGGAAGTTGAGTAGATTCAACTATGTGTGATAGACTCTTACCGTATTTGCAATGCATTTGTGGAGTAACAATTTTGGCTCTTGAATAATTAGGTGGCTTTTGTTTGAGGGAGCACTTATTTTTTTCCATTTGAAATAAACACTCCTTTTTTCTATGAGGTACCTGAACTTTTAGTTTGATCACCAAAATTAATTTAATGGACCTATTTATCCTATTGGGTGCAAGAAGTAATTCCAATATACATAAAACGTTGACCCATGATCACTTAGCTGTGGAGATTCCCTAATCCTTTCCTGGATGTGTGAACTGAAGTTTAAGTAATCATTTCCCTTCAAACTTAAAGAAATGCTGATTGTTGCTTATTATCATCGTACTGCTTTATATTCAAGCACTGGTGTTTTCGCTTTTATTTGCTTCTGCAAATTGCTAACCTATTTTTACTGGATGAAGCTAATAAAGAGTGGGGAGATTGATTCTGCACTTGGTAAACTTCATGACTGGTATCCCCAGATTGTTCAGGTGGACTCAAGTTTCTGTGAGATGCTTTTGCAGTTTTTTTTTTTTTTTAAAGTATATTTGTTAATATTTCTGTATTTACTTGGAAGCATTTGCTGGCCACTTCCGTTGGGATGTGGCTGGAACAGATAAAATTGGGTTTCAGAGATATATTATAGAGGGCTTTGCTATACACATCATCCTACACACACCACATGTTTTATTTTTTATTTTTGTTTTATTCCTACTAAACTAATTGTGTTCTTCTACTCATTATCTATATACCACACATTTGATAAGGGAAAAAATAAAAAAATAAAAAAAACCATGTGTGGTGTGTGGTGTAAGGATG
This sequence comes from Juglans microcarpa x Juglans regia, assembly GCF_004785595.1. Classification (NCBI taxonomy): domain Eukaryota; kingdom Viridiplantae; phylum Streptophyta; class Magnoliopsida; order Fagales; family Juglandaceae; genus Juglans; species Juglans microcarpa x Juglans regia. The sequence continues at coordinate 256,692 of NC_054601.1, read as the reverse complement.
ATGAGTAGAATTTTTCTATAACTTGGGGACATTAAGATGAACTACTAAGCCTGTGGTCTGGTTTTGGTTGGCCAGTCAAACTTTCTTTTGGTGGAGTAGACTCATATCATATGTTTACATTATGAATGCAGTCCAGACATCCAACATTTTCTCGGGTCTGCTAAGTCTGGAGGTGCAGTTGGACCTTTGTAGTGCTTGTGGTTAAAAAATCCATTTGTTTATTTCTTTTCCTTTTTTTCTCAAATTTTTTTCTGGGCAAGGGTGGTTGAGGCTATAATGTACCTGTTACTTTAACAGCTATAGCAAAAGAGATATGCATGAAGAGAAAAGGAGAGAGGGTTGGGGGTGGGAAGAGCATGGGAGCTTGGGATGAGGAAAGCAAATCAGGAAAAGGAACTATACTGATGTCTTCGCATGATCAGATTACATAGCGGACCTTTTTGCCAAAATTATTATCTTTTATGTCCCTGAAAAGTGAAGATAAATCGGTTGTGCTATTTGCAGGATGATAAATCAGCTACCTGCTTTCTTCTTCACTGTCAAAAGTTCATTGAATTGGTTCGTGTATGTTCTCTTCTTAGCCCTATTGAATTTTCTTACAATATGCTTTATACACACAGAAAGCCAAGCTACTTCAATTGTAGAAGGTTTTTGTTTGTTCCAAAGAAATGAACACAAGTTACCCATTCAAAAGTCCCTTGTCATAAGTGAACTAATTTTAATGAACAAAAACATAGATCTTGGTCTATGTTCTTCTGCAGAAACTGCACTGTGCCATCTGTTCTCATCTTTCTCTCCCTTTAATCTGATTAATTAACTGTACTCGTATCCTTTGACTGAGTATAATTAATCAACTATTTATTCATAGTTTGAAAACCTGTATTTGACAAGTAGGTTGGGGCACTGGAGGAAGCTGTGAAGTATGGAAGAATTGAACTGGTAAAGTTTTTTGGGTTGGCCGGTTTTGAGGATCTTGTTCAGGTATGAAAGAAATCGTTTGCGGAGCATAATAAAACCCTTTGCAAGGAGGAAATACTACTGCTGCATTTTGAGCTAAATAATAACTGTAACTCACTCTCTATCTAGGATTGTGTTGCCTTGTTAGCATATGAACAACCACAGAAGTCATCAGTTGGATATCTGCTTGAAGAGTCGCAGCGAGAAGTCGTGGCTGACACGGTTAATGCCATGATCTTGTCAACGAATCCCAATTTGAAAGACTCACACGCTTGCTTGCAGTCATGTCTTGAGAGGCTACTCAGGCAGCTAACTGCTTGTTGCTTGGAGAGAAGGTCCTTAAATGGGGATCAAGGTGAAGCTTTCCATTTGCACAGAGAACTCGACATCGGTAAGAACTAAGAAGGTTAAGTGCTAGCTGATGCGTTGGTCACACCTCTCCATCTTCCCCTTGATAGCAAAAGTTGCCTAAGCTGCTGCAAGCGAACGCATTGGTTTTAGGTTATGGTATACTGTATAGATGCTCCCTTGCTACTTGGCTGATTCGCAATAATGCTTCACTCCTTGGGAGGAATGGGATGTTCTCTACATGTAACGCGACCCCCACCACCCCCCCAACTTTTACCTTTGAATGAAAAAGTTTGAATTGAATTGAATTGAATGGTAGATTCAGTATGGAAATTTTTAGATTATGTGGAAGACGTTTCATATAATCACTCGTCAATTTAACTTCTTGAAGGTGCCATCTGATTGCAAATGAGTGGGTAAGACTTTTACTTTTCTTGCTATTCCTAGACGAAATGCCTAACTTAAAATCTTTCTTGAAAAAATATCCTCGTACACTAATCCTTTAGACCCCGAACCCAAATGACACGCACAATGGAAAGATGGTGGCGTTACTCCCACGCCCAGCACCTCTTCCTCTGCAGAAACATCAGGAGCCAGCACGTCATATCGCTTCTTCCTTCGAAACGTATTTGTGTGCCCTAAGGGCTCGTTTGTTTTCAGAGATGAGATGAGATGAGATGAGATTAAAGTTAAAAAGTTGAATAAAATATTATCATAATAAATTTTTTAATATTATTTTTTTTTGAGATTTAAAAAAGTTGAATTGTTTATTTTATTTTATGTGAAAATTTAAGAAAGTTATAATGATGAAGTGAGATGAGATGAGATATTTCTTGAAAACAAACGAGGCCTAATCGCGCTAAACTCCCAAAAATCCCTCTTTTGTTTTTTGCCTCTCAAATCATTTTTTATATTTTCTTTTATATTTTTTTTCTTGTCTCATCCGCTGTTTTTCTACGCACCGCTTATCTTCGTCGTCGTCGAACACACCGCTTGTTTGCAAGGCAACGAATATGTTCTATAGATATCACCCTCCAGAAAGACTCCCAAGTAGCAAAATAAATACTAAACACACCACCAGACAAAGGCAGGGTAAAGGGCACCGATAAGAAAAAGAAAACCAGAAAAAGCTGCTCTTGAAGTGGACCCGTGACGCTCGTGGAACTTGGAAGAGCATATCCTATGACCCTATCCATTTCATCTCCTCGAAAACATCAACAGTCGGTCTGAGACGGAAGACCAAGTACATTCCTTTATCAACGATAAAATTAGATAGATTTTTAACGCACAGAGATTGATATCACAGCAGCCGGCGGAGAGCGTCCATGTTTGGTGGCAAAGGCATGGGAGGTGGAAGCATGTTAAGGACAGTTGGAAGAGCAGTCGCTACTGCAAGAACTACTGGTGTGGCTGCTGGCACTGCTCTCCAAGAACCCATTTCTTCCTCCAGCAACACTCCCCATACTTCTACATCTCCCACTTCCAGGCCTACCCACAAACCCAGTTCCTCAAGTCAGCTTTCTCTCTCTTCCACTTCACCTTTTGCTTCCCACAATGTTCCCATCTCTGCAACTTCTGGGATACCCACTTGGCCTCCTCCTCTGTCTCAGAGTGATGAGCTTGACTGGGTTTCTGTCGATGGGAGCGAAGATAAGCAACCCCATGGGTATTTTGATGATTTTGTTCTCGGCCCTGTTCCTTCCATGGAAGAAGTCCAGGACGCTGTTTCTGCTCTCCAACAGTAAGATTCTAATTCGATTCAAGTTCAAATCTCTCCTTTCTTTTTTCTTTTCCTTTGTTGTTCATGCTTTCTTTTAAATAAATTACGTGGGCAATTGGTTTGAAGGGAAATTATAGGAATTATTATTATTATTTGAATATCCCATTGATTTTGTTATTGTTGTGCTGGGGGGTTACGAACTTACGATCCACAGGGTGGAGCAAGAACCTAAAGATCGATATTTTCCTAGCGTTTTTTTGGGCCTGTTGTGAAATCATGAAGTGGATCGATATACCCCAACAAGCGATGGGGTATGGCTATCGATGACTTTATTGTAACGTCGATGGTGATGGTGATGGCTATGGCAATATAAATGGCGATGTTAAATATATATCGGTATATAAAGGAAATATAAGTCATGATCGAACTCGATGATTCAGCTAGCAAATTTGGCCAGATCTCATGTAAATAAAGAGTAAAGGAATGTATTTAAAAAATCAAATTGGCCGTATTTGTTTGCTTCGCTGGCCATCCAAAATGAGTCATTGTCCAATTATTTTTAAATACTGGTTGTCAACCAGTGCATTTGTGCGGGAATGATCACATAACTATCTTGCATTAATTGTTTAAGATATATGTCACAAAGATTATATAATGTAAGAACTTGGGCCATGCCTTTTTTCTATTAATAAAGTTTTACTTTTACTTTTATAAAAAAAATGTAAGAATATTCTTATAATATTGAGGAAGGGCAATTTTTACATCTTAATTAACATCAAAATTAAGTGGTGTGAATGATAAGATATCTTTTTTTTTTTTTTTTTTTTTTTTCTTATATAAGTAAGAATAATAAGATATCTACAATAAGATAAATAGTCTATTTTTCTTTGTTGGAAAAGTAATAATAAAATTGTATTAGAGTTAAGTTGTGAGAAAAGTCAAAGAGACAAGTAATAGGGAATCGAATTTGTCTTCAAATCTTTTTTTAAAAATCTTAATGTCACAAAATTGGGTTGGTGTATTGTGGTAATAGAGACAATGCAACGAAAGGTATTTTTAGCATGTGAAGGGTTGGAATAGGTTAATAAAATAAACTGAAAAGTAAAATGAAATGGAATGATGAGGTGGCTCAATTGAATACAAAGAAGATGCTTCATAAATCATACAAGTAATAGATTGTGGACGAGAACAAACACGTTTGTCAACTGTGGTCCTTTTTATTCTCATTTGAAGTCACTCCTTTGCTTCATACATTGTTGAATCTTATAGATGGCTTCTGGTTTGCGTACATGTGGTAACATGTTATGGTAGAATTCAGTAGTTATCAAAGTTACATCTATGTGATCTCTCTTGTTGATGGCTTATTCATAATGATAGGAAGATTCTTATAAACCCAAATACTTGCACTAGAAAGTTTTACAATGTATTTTTGGGAGAGAGGTCAGGAGTAACTACTATAAGCAGTAGAGAAGAGTACAAAAAGCTTTATAATCGGAAGAAGCATAGTGATGCAGGAAATGGTAGAGGCAAGCTTTTAACTTATGGTTGATCTAGAACTGCACCACATAAGAAGAAAGGAAAGCTTATAATCTATTTTATCTTGCTTCCCAAAGTCACATGTATGATTCTATATATAAAATGAGTGACTCTCTCCCTTGCTTCTGCCCAAAACTGCCCCTTAGCTCCCCTCTGACCAGAAAATAAAGAAAAGTATAACTCTCATGCTCTGAGCTAATTAATGGATGGAAAACTGGGTATATTGACGGCTCAAGCTTGGTTCTAGATAGTTTGTAGTCTCTGGAATAAAACTTGAAGTCCTATAAACCTTCTACGGTATCTTTGAATGTGGTGGTGAATCAGAGCTGGTAGGCAGCCTCGCCCTTGCGAGTTAGGAGTTCAATTCGAGTTTAAGTTATTGTTCCTAGGTTGGGGGGGAGGGGTTACATAGGAACACCATTACAATAGAACTTTCTCGTACAGAAAGGAATCAAATACCTAGGAGTGTAGGACTTTTTCTTATAAAAAAAGATCTAGTGTAGGATTTTCATGGAACTGCTATGGAAGGTTCATGCTTTAAGGTTTACTTATAAAAAAAGAAAAGAAAAGAAAAGTTTCATGCTTTTAAGGTTTGGCATTTGCCTCCAGTACCCTTCATTGGGTATCGAAGGCTTGTACAAAAAGAAATGCAATATATGGTGGGTATTGAAGGCTTCACACAAAAAGAAATGCGATATATGGTTGCATCTGTCTACAAACTTTTTCCATGACATGGTTGAGTTACTGTAAGCTTGATAAGCTAGGGATACTAAAACTTGGTGGAAGCATGTTTTGGCTCACTGTATTATCAGTTGAGTACACCTATTCTTTTTGTTTCCTAACGCTATGAAGCTGAAGAATTATGGAATTTAGAAATAATCTGGAGCATCCTTTTAGTGAGCAGGTAATTTCCCCATAAATGTTTCTCCATGCGATTAAATCAAAATCTTGGAGGAGCTCCTTATGAAATTTCACTCCTGACTATCACATACTATGATGATGCTATGAACTTGATGATATTTAGCTTATGATGCAAATGATTTAAAGTTAGATTTTCTTGAGCTAGATAATTTCCACCAAAAATATTGTTATATGATTTTAGATTGATTTGTTTTCAGGGATCACCTAGTCACATTTCACTATGACTTGCACGTATAATAGTAACATCTGCTGTTTTTGGTATGGTTTTCATGCCTAGGGTTTTTGACCCTGCCTCGTACTGCAAGGTCGTTCCTTCTGTGGACAATGGTGTGGCAGATCAAGTTACAAGTCCTACTGGGTCGGAGTTAGACTGGGTGGAACCCTCTTTGCATCTATGCAATTCTAGGATTTTGCAACCTCAGGGATCCGACAGAGTTTATGATGCTTTGCATTTATTGCAGACCGAGCCATCTGTTCAGGTGCCTTATACCATTTCCGTTGTTCTCCTATAATCTAGGTTTCCATATAATCTGTGTGGAAAAGTTAAAATGCATTTCCCCCAATTTTTTGTTCTTTTGGGGGAAATTGTAGGCGTGAAATTGTGTCGGAGAATATTGAAGATGCATTAAAATTGAGCTTTATTTTTGTAATATCTTATAGTTCTGTTATTTCTAATATCATATGAATTGTTGACCTCTTTGAAGTGAATGTGATGATAGAAAACTGTGGCACCATTATTTTCTCAAGTGCTTAAAATGCTTTTAACAAATTTTTTTTTGAGGAAGTGTTGATGAGAGTTGAAACCATTGCACTCAGTCCCCTATCAATCATCTATTGAACTTGTGCTATTGAGAGTAATGATAGGTATGATAACAAATAGACCTACACACCTTAGAATGCTTGTGATTTTTTTTTTTTTTTCCATGAAAGAGGACAAAGCCCCAATTTTATTAATAAACCCTTACTTATGGCAGAGGAATACCATGATAACGAACCCACATCTAGACTATACAAAAACCCAGATACAGCCCAAAGTAAAGAAAAACTAGAGAAAATAAAAAGTATATGGACTATGTATATTGATCCCTATCATTTACACCATAGCACAGGCAAACCAGCTCTCTCAATTCTAAGAGTTCCTATAATGTCTCTAGTGGGTGACAAGATCTCTCTTGTACTCCCTTTTACACCCTGTTTAGCCAAAATGTCTGCAACTTGGTTTACTTCTCTGAAAATGTGCTTTACTGTAAGAATCAAATCTTTTGATAGGCATAAGGTTCTCTCCCAGTCCTCCCTTAATTCCCAGTTAAGATGGTTATGTCTATTCCACCAATTTACAAGAATCTGTGAATCGGTTTCAACCTCAACTCTACTTAGGTTCCACCTTATTCAAACTTTAAGGCTATATAGTAGAGCATGTACCTCAGCCATTGTGTTTGTTCTCTATCCATAGCAGGCAGAAAAACCTACAATCAAATTCCCCCCTTGAATTTCAGATTACCCCTCCCCCACCACAAATACCTGGGTTGCCCAAACTACACCCATCTACATTCAGCTTGACGAACCTTGAGACTGGGGAGTCCATCACAAAACCAAAACTTTTAGTGTTTTGATACCTGAGAAGGTGATGCCTAATTGATGCCTTATGGCAAGATCATAATTACTAACTTTCTTACAAGGAGATAATTTTATCATCTGTTAGCAAGCAAAAGTTTAATCTTAAAATGTATTGTTTGTCGACTCCTTTTTATCTTTCATGCGAGCTGTGCACCGACGAAGCCAAAGACACCAACTGATAATAGATGGTAGTAAACCCAAGGAGAATCTCAACGACGGACCTCTCCTCCTCGGTGCTCTCTTTCCTCGACGATAAGTTTGGCACCAAGGAGAATCTCAACGATGCTCCATGTCTCGTCTTAGAGCTCCACACTTAGTGCTCTGATTTGGATTGGACTTTAACCAACCTCAACTGGAGGCTTGAAGCGAGTCTTGTTGCCTACGCTGCATTTTCCGACCGATTCGACAGTTTTTTCAACGACATCAATGCCAAATTGATTGCTCTCGGATCCTCCACTATCTCCCATGGCTAGATATCAGATGGAAGAGTAGGAGAGGGAAACGAGAGGGCAGAGCAGATTTTGGGGGAAGAGCTGCCGGCATTGGCCAAGGAGGTGGCAAGGGTGGAGACTGTTTGAATGTATGCAGAGACGGCGTTAAAGCTTGACACTTTGGTTGGTGATATTGAAGATGCCGTCTCTTCTAGTAAGTACAAAAACCTCAGAAAGCATTTTATGACCCAGAACTCAGAGGAAACATGTCTGCTCGAAATTAAAACACCCAAAAGTTTTCAGTGCCCAATTTATTTGTTTTCCCAGCCAGCTCAGGAAGTTCTTTACCTTCCTTAGGGCCACCCAAAAGTACATCCACCACATCCACACTATCCAACTGCTTGGAAGATTTTTCAGAAGTGCCTCCCTCAACCAATGCTGCTTTCTGTTTTACCACATAGACACGTTTTATCTCCCTTTGTACGCTAACCTGCTTCCCTTTGAGGCTTTTTTACAAATAGTTGGAAGGTGACCCTGATGCTTACATATCCAGCAGAAAGCCAGGTCCCTTTCATACACTACTCTCTACCAGAAGCCATGAGATTCCAATATTCCCATCCAAAACCTCTCCAGCAAGGGTTTTTAGGCACATCGATCTCAAAACAAAACTGAGCACACCTGGGTCTTGTTAAAGAAATGGTTGGATTATCTGCTCTAAAGAACCTGCAAATGACTGTAGATAATCCAACTTGAATAAATGTAAAGGCAAACCCGGCAGTGAAACCCACACCGAGGCTAGCGGCAGCTCCTCCCCACAATTGAAATCCGGAGTCCATTTGAAGATCCTAAAAGGATATCCTTCTATTTCTCTTGATTCCCTTGCCCCAGCTTTAACAAAATCATCCCTGTCAATCATATGTACCATGATATGCCTTGGGTCTAGGATTCCTATAGTCGGAATATTGGCCAGCCCCCCCCCCCCCCCCATCTTTTAATAATATGCAGTTTGATCGAATCAAGACCAGAGTATTCTGGAATTTACGTTCTGTCATCATTATCTCTTTCTTCGTGAAAAGGAATGCAGGTTCTCCTTTGACTAAAGTAGGGACCCTCAAAGGAATAGGATTCGAAGGCACCTGGGGTTTGAGTAAATCCGCAAAACTTTTGTGGCTTGGAGCTCCAGACCCCACAGGCGTGGGGCCAGTCATCGCAAAACTTTTTCAGCAAAAACCCGAATGCTTGTGAATTAAGATTTAACGTATGAGATTGGTAGGGCTTGTGATCTTGCTCTAATATACAGAATGACTAGAGTTTTTTTTTTTTTTTTTTTTCCTTCTATTTTGAACTTACCTGTATGTTTATTTCTAAGCATTTTAAACTTCCTTATATTAAGGTTATGTATGTTTCTAATGGGCTTAATTTTTGTGTAGAGAATGGTCATATCATTGTCATCAGATAAATTAGTTTGGGATGCGGTTTTGAATAATGAGGCGGTGCGGGAGCTCAGGGAGTCATTCTCTGCAGGTTCTATCGATTTTAGGACTCTATCAAGCCTCTCTAATTAATACATTTTACGTATGAAGAAAAGACATATATGGAGAGTTTTCCTCCAAACTGGAAACTTCCTCCAACCCATTTATAAAAATGCCAAGTGTCTATTGAGCATGTGCAAGTACCAAGCTTTTTTAGAAGTTTTAAGTTTAAAAACTGTCATGTATCCCTTTATTTAAATATTATTTGCTTCTCACATCTTCAAGGGACACGTGGAAATTTTCTAAATGGGTTAGAGGAAAACTTTGTCCTTATTATAATCAATGTTGGAAATCATCCATCAATCATAACATTAATGACATATTTTGTTGTATTTCTGTATTTAGTTATCTTTTCTTCCTTGAACTTTATCCGTTGAGTCCCCTTTAAAATTGACTTTAAAGGGGATAATCTGTCTGAATGGCATAAAGCATGATTTGAGACAACATTTAGGGTGGGTTTAGATTTACAGTTGAGATGAGATGTTTTGAATAATATTTGAGTTTTTTTTTAGTTAAGATAAGATGAGATAGTTTTGATTTTTTGGGATTTGATAAAGGGGTGGGTCCCACTGTGTACTGTTCATATACTGTTTATGTCAGTTCACACACTGTTCATATACTGTTTATTTTAGTGGATGTTTTCAAAATTTAAGAGATGAAATATTGTGTTTGGATAGCCAAAATTACTGTACGATACAACTCCAGACGAGATGTTTCCATCTGAACAATCTATGCAAACCTACCCTTAATTGAAGCTCACAATCCAGATGTGCATGAGACTTATATTTAAGGAGATGCAGAATTGGTTTATTGACAAGTCTTATAAATAACCATAGCATTCTATGGAAGATAGAGCCACTGGTCCTGGATTGTCTGTTGTAGAGTCTGAAGATGACGACGATAGTGGAGGATCTGATTTTATGGCTGTACAATGGTCAACCTGCTTTGGTACTTTCAAATTTTGTACTTAATACTAGGTTATGAAATAGATGGTTACCCCAAATTTGATTTGAGTAATCGTCTGGCATGCTTTAGCTTGGTGGTTGTTTCTGTTCTAGTCATATGCGGTCTTCATAAAAGGTTTTGGCTTTTTTTAATCTTGAATGTAATATTGATTTCTTAATAGTACTTCTGTTGCAACTACTTATTTACACCCCACAACCCCAAGAGAAAAAATATATATATATATATATATATATATATTCATGATTGTTTTTGCCTGTGTTTTCAGGCCTTTCACCATTTTGTTTACTCAGCCTTCTTGCCTGTGGAGAATATGAAATTATATAAAAATATTAATTGATTTTGTATTGGTGGGTCAATATGGTGGCCAACAGTGACAGGCTTATGAAAATAAAACCATTTTTGCTTAGGATTATGAATTTTTGTGAAATATGCAGTTGAAAACAAGGAACTCCAGAGTCCAGATGAGAGTTCTGAGGACTCCAATGAAGTGGCGAATGTACTAAGGTGGATATTTGACAACACTAAGGCAAAGGTCATGGAAGTGATCGAGAACATCACAAAGCTTATGAACGAGTTATTTCATTCTCCCGATAATCAGAAGACAACAGGAGCCACCGATCCTTTCAAGGAAAAGCTTAAGACTTCATTCATGCTATCTGTTTTGGTGCTGTTGATAGTGGTGGTGTCTCGAGCCCGCAAGGCTTGATGGTATAGAATTTGACGACATGACAGGAGGAGTGGGTGTTTCCCGCTGGGCTGGATGAGATAATCTTTTTTAAGCTCAAGCTATGCTTTCATTGCTTTTATGTTTACAACGCATTTCAGTTGGCAAGTTATGCATTAGACCATGGGGATGTAAAGTTAGCCTCCTTTTTTTCTTTGTATCTTGAATTTAGTTTTAGGCTCAAATTACTTGGTGATGTACTCGAGCAGGTCTTTTCTGCTTGGATATAAGTATCACAAGTTTCAGTTCGTTGCAAGACTCTGGAGACTCATTGACCAATCATTTCCAAGATTTTCCTTGTTTAATTATTATAGTCCCAAATTATGAGGACACTAGTATTTTTTTGTTTGACATGCACTGGCAGAGAAAGTTCACGGCAATGAGAGGCATGGAATCTTGTTTACAAATCAGTATTTGATTATCATATTGTTGTAAAAGCTTTAACCTACTAGTTTTGGTAACAGCAGCTCAACCCACCGTAACAGTTATAAAGTGACGCCACTAAAGTCTAAAGAGAGGTTCTTAAAGAAGTGGTAACAAAATCAACTACTAGACAAATTTTGTCTAGAGCTTGTTCAACTATATATATAAATAAAAAAATATAAATAATAATTAATATTGACATAAACTTGACCTAACTCCCATAATTTTAAAAATCCAAAGGGTATAATACATCATGTTTTAAGTTCTTATGTACACAATGATGGATATATAACATAAAATAACTAAACATGTTTACGAAGAGCAACTAAACATATAACATAAATAAATTACACAAAATAATCTTACAAACTGACATATTTCATCTAATCTGTTTGCTATACTTTATAATAAAAATAACCTAACAATACAAAGCTACTACAAATCAAATCACATCAATTTGTAAAATTAATTTTATATAATACCTTTGTTGCTAGAGTATTTCACATTTCTGAAACCAGAAATTAGTTTTTTAAAATTTTAAATAAACATATTAATAAGATAAAATAATCTATTTATCAAAATTGTTCACAAGACAAATAAACCGTAATACATGGCCATCTGCTTCATCTCATTTATCCACCAATAGAATACATATAAATCGTGAATTTACACGTCTCATTCAATTGTGTAACAGTTTATGCCATATGTTTAAGTAGCAGAGCATACAAACAAACGGACCACGTGAGACATCCAAGCAATCAGAGTTGGCACTATATTATGTGACAAAACATCCATAAGGTCCAAAAATACTGTATCAAACAAATCTCCTACCAATAAAATGGGGTTCAACAAGCAATACTTGGTGAGGCTGGGTCATTTTTTAATGAACAGGTTAAAACAAAATGGATGTTGCAACACAAAGGTGTTTAGTTCTCGTTACGGTCGTTAAATCAACAACCTTGTTCTAGCATCTGTAGCATCGGCATAAAATCTTAATATTATGCCACAGATAAAAGGCTAGTAGCAGCATGTATCATTGAAATTTTACAATTAATGCATAAATTAGTAAATTCACAATTTGGACCACACTGGTTGGCACACACTAAACCTAACCCACCACCCCCAAAACACTTTCTTTCCTTCCACTAATCAAATTTCTCTCCATCTCCGTTGACAATAGAAGCAGACAAAAAACCCCCACCCCAAGACAAATTAAAGGTACAATGGCTCCATAGCTGAAGCAATATCTTCGCTGGCAAGGGTCTGCAGAGCTTGCAACGCAAAAAAAAAAAAAAAAAAAAAAAAAAAAAAAAAAAAAAAAAAAAAATCTCAAAACTCTGTATATCATCTCATAAAAGTAAATCCTGACCAATTTAATCACAATTTGGTAAGCAGAGTTATAATACTTGCAAAAACCTGAAAACACAGCAGACCTTTTCACAATCCCAAGACATGAGTCTATGCGAAAGTTATATGCCATAGGAGTGACCTACAAAGAATAACCATGTGCATGTCTGACTCGTAAGCGGCTGTGCAATGTTAGAGAACTTCCAAAAAGGACCAGATGAATAAATACCACAACCCACATATTCCTACTCCCATTATATGACCCAATCAACAGGTAGTGCAGGCAAAGAGATTCTTCAGATCTGCATGATTGGATCAGTGTATACACAAAGAGCACCAAAGTTCCATCTGCCGCTGCAATTATCTTCATAAAGACAATTTGAAAATGCCAAGTATCTAATTAGAACCTAGCTCAATGCAGCACCTATAGATCTATATTCTGAAAAGTTAGGCTATACAAGAAAGTCTTGTACAATTTCTCACATAAGAAATCAGAAACCACTGGACCACCACACCTATTAAGCAAACTATTTATGGACTCAAAAATGGAACTCTTTTTGACATTCAGCAAAAACAAACCTTTCAAGGTAGCACGCAAACATTATCTAGAGTTTCTCAGATATGAAGTCTTTTTTTCTTTTTATAAGTAAGAGTAAATTTATTGGTATGAATAAAATAGGCATAGCCCATGTACACAAGAAGTATACAAAAGAACACCTAAATACATTCTCAGATATGAAGTCTTTGCTGTTGATACAACTAAAACACACATTTTTGGCTCCCCCCACTCGTACACTAATCAGCAGGAGCCATTATGAGTTACAACAGTTAGCAAAAGGTCACAGCACCGCATGAAGTGGACATCCAAGTTTACGGTCAGACATATGACAACAGTTAGCAAAAGGTCCCCCCCCCCCCCCCCCCCAAAAAAAAAAAAAAAAAAAAGGAACACAAAAAGAAAAATCTAACCAGAAGTAAAAAGGAGAAATTTGGAGTAAAAAAATGGGTGCATTTCAGATGTATCATGCAATATATACAGTTAAGTTCTAGAAGATGCGTTAATATTCCATGCTTCTTTATCTAATTACACAAATTATTAAAAGCATGCATGTCTACTACCATAAAAGACAGCCAAAGCCTACAAGATTATAATATATTATTAAATATATTAACCAAACGAAGGTAACCACCTAAAACTTTAAAGTCAACAGGGCCAAGAAAAGATAATCCTTTATAATAGAACTTCTGGAAAGGAATTATCAACAAGATCTGTTGTCAGAAATTCGAATTTGATACCAGAATCATCTGAATATGTGAGGCTCATTTTCAAGGAACAGAGCTAATAAGTGCAAAGAAATCTAACTAATGATGTATTAATAAGGCTGACTATATACAGACTACTACACTAAAACTGTTCTTTCTATAAAAATAAGCTGAAGTAATTGACCAGCATTATGAATATGCCTACATTTATATTTCACACATGTTGCAACATTGAGACCTGAAGTTTTGAACGCAAGGATTATAGGCTATTAAACATGATGCAACCACTTCCAAAAGGTTGGTATCACGAAAGCCCCTCATGAATTGACCCAATGGTTCACACAAACAGATATGCATTGATAATATGTAAAACAAACACATGTACGTATAAAATCCTCTAAGATCTAACCTGAAAACATTGTAAGATAGAAGTCATGCAACAAATCTCCATTAAAATCAGACTTCATCAAGTATTCATGTAGTGGGTATGAGGGACCCAATTATATATAGGCTAACAACTCTCAAGTCATGAATTACTTAGCTAGCGAGTAATACTAGATACAGTCATAGGTTGTGCAAGCGTTGTACACTCCTTTTAAAAAAGAGTGGGGTCCACCATAAAAAAAATTAATTTTTTCATGTAGATCTCATATTTACTCACTTTTTCCAAAAGGAGTGTGCGACGCTTGAACACTATATGACTGCAAATATCATTTCTCTTAACTATTATTGTGGCATCTATAAAAAGCAAAATCAATACTTTTCAACTATATATCCCATGAGTCATGCAACTGTATGTATATCCTGGAAAGAAGATTACCCTGCTATTATCCAAACTAAATCCATCCAGTGTATAACACCTAAATAACCTATTATCGTTATTGTTCGTGCAATACACACTCAAACACCTGCATGACTACAGCAGTTGACTCTTAATCTCAATATAGATACACATAAGGCATGATCCCATATTCTTTTTCCTTTTTCTTTTTGATAAGTAAAAGGACATGATCCCATTTCCTCTTCCATAGATCGACAAATAATGAGCTCAAAAGAGTAACACTCTAATTTCTTTTAATCCTTCTTTCTATTCTGCTTGAAAGAATTTCCCCTACTTGATCATGTCACTTGTTTAGACCAATAATAGAAGCAAACCCCCAGTGTAGAGAGCTTAAAAGCTAAGTTGGGGGTGGTGGATTCTACAAATCCATTTCCTTAGCTCATAATCTTATTAACATTGTAAAGCAAACTCAGCTCACTGAAAACACAGCCTCAGCCATACTATTCACAGGCTTGACCAACATTCATCTTTGCATGGGCTATTTCCTTCAATTAACATTAAGTAAAGCTATAAAAAGCCGTGACATGGATTTATGTCTGAATTCTTGTACCTGCCACATAAGAACTGAAAGAAGGGATCAAAATAAACCGTGTACACATAGAAGCAGAATGTATATAAGGAAGAAAATCATAAACAAGATATTTCTTCCACCTACCCCAATGCCTTAAAATAGTAAGGCATCATTACCTTCTGCACAGAAAGGATATGGCATCAAATAGACAGCTTCAACACCATGGCATTAGAATAACTTCAAACCCTCAAAATAAAAATGGTTATCGTAATCAAAACTTAAAACAAGTTAGAGTTAGCAAGCCACAAAAACTTAGGAACCCAAAAAAGTCAAATGAAAATGTTAACAAAAAAAATCAGTGACATAATACTGCAAAAAGTTCAAATAGCTGATAGAAAGAAAGAAAAATTGAAAAACAGACATTCTCTAGAAAGTAATAAGAAACCACCACAGAAAGAGTCCTACAAGAGCACATAGATTAACAATAATAATAATCATAACAATATGCTTTAAAGTGGCTTCTCCAATACAACACTCCACGATCTGAACTTTGTCCAAGTTTCTGCAAATGTCATAACAGTACAGCAAGGTTAAAGATGTGAGTCCCAACTTCCAACAAAATCATGGCAAGAGGTAAGAAATCAGGTTCACAAGATCTCCATGAAACATCAGCCTGTCAAAATTTTAGATCATAACAATGAAAGAGTTAAGAATTGAAAAAACAATATATCAACAAAAATTATGCAGCAATAAGACACATGCACTTAATTCTAGTTATATGCATAAAATATATTAGCATATATAAAGGAAATTGTAAGTGCAGTTTGAGACAGATAATTACATCCATCACTGCATGATAAAGTTACAAATGATCTAGATAAAGGGAAAAAAGCATTATCAACTGTAGTACCGAAAACCAATTCTCTTTTTCTCAGATTCTTTTGTCGTGCCAGTCTTGCTTTTACTCTTTATTTTTTTACCAAATCTGGATGGTATTAACTCACATGAATAACCATGCAGGAACTAAAGATGAAACCCAAATAATCTTGTTTTTAGCCTCACCATCATTCATCAAGGGGGAAAAAAAGAAACATCCTTCAATTTGTTTTTGTTTTTTTTTTTTTGGGGGGGGGGGGGGGGGTGGACTTTATAAACACAAAAACCTAGAAAAAGTTCTGGTCCAACATTTTCATTTTTATGTATCATAGTCAACTAATACACAGTTTATAAATTATTTTTCATGGAGTTTCAAACTCTTGAACCCTTTTACAAATGCTTCACAATCATATTATGATTGTGCAGGTTTCTTTACAAAGAGAGAGAAAAAATAAAAAAAATAAAAAAAAAAAAGCAGCCAAGGTCCACAGAAGAAAAAATTACACATTAAGATGCACACATGCAACTACAAATAGTAACTCTAAAATTTTCAATTACATGATTAAATATTAAGATCCCCATTCTTTGCATCAATGTATCACACCTACAAAGTAAAAACTCTAATAGATGTAAATGTTTGATAAGTTCTCACAGGAATAGAAAAAACGTATTCACTTGCCACAATATATAGTTATTTGCCCTTCCTACTAAGCTCCAATGTAATTAAAGGAATCACTGGATTGCTGCACAGACCACTTGTGAATCAAAATTAATTAAATAAGCAGCAGAAACTCAACACCACTAAACTGAAACAACGAAACTACAAGATTAAATGGTTAGTAACAGATCAGGCTCAAGTTTCATAAGATGGCAGAGCTATCAAGTTCAACCAAGATAAGAATCAATCAAAATTTCATTTAGTAAGACCAAATTAAAGCAAATGGATGTGGCATGCATACCTCATTGACTTTTTGCAGAAAAGGGGCTAACTTATTTCATCTCTGCCATGAACTTCTCATACTCTGCATCTGCACCATATGTTGTCTTCTCAGCCGAAGAAACAGGAGGAGGCAAAGGTGGATTTGTGGCCCAAGGCATGTTCCCAATGCTCTGTGATTGGTCACCTGTTGAGCTAGGAACAGATGCAGGAGGAGGAGGTGGCGGGGGGACAGCGCTGTAATAATTTGAATAGCCATATGAAGATGTGGAATATGAAGGTTGTGGCATTGCAGCTAAAGGGTTCCCATATATATTGGTTGGCATAGATTGTGTAGTACTGTTCTCAGATTGCACTCCTGGAGGATAACTCTGTTGTGCTTCACTTGAAGTTGCAGGCTGAGACGGTGCACCAGGAGGAACTGGTTGCACAGGTGGTGGAGGATACTGTACACCATAAGGTGGCATAGGTTGACCCTGGACAGGAGGAGGATACATGGTTGAACCAGGAGGGGAAGGTGCATAAGGAGCATAGGGAGGAGGAACAGGAGATCCCCATGGAACTGGAGTCATTCCAAAACTTCCAGGTGGTGCATTCCCAAAAGGACCACCTGCTGTAAATTGCTGAGATGGATAGGCACCATGGGGCTGACTTGAAACTGGATATGAGGACATTGCTGAGGCTGGTGGGCCAGGAGGCACGACAGGCTGAGGCGGCCGACCAGCAACTCTCACAGCAATAGTCCGCCCCTCTAGACGATAACCATTCATGCTCGCAGTTGCATTATTGGCCATTTGAACATCTGCATACTTCACAAAACCATACCCTTTGCTCAATCCCGTAACCCGATCCTTGATAACCTTAGCCATCACGATATCTCCAAAAGGTGAAAACAAACTGATCAGACCATCATCCTCAAGCGTAGGTGGCAGATAACCAATATACAAGTTTGTATCATCAATTTCCTTGGTAGGTTTGACTCCAATTGAACCTAACCCTGCTTGTGATGCACTAGCAGCATTGCCAGCATTACTAGCCCAAGGAGGATTGCTTCCTGAATTTCCAGGTCCTGCGCCAAGTGCCAACATACTGTTTTGCTTAGTTGCTGACTCAGGAACCGTCCCTCCTAACTCTGCCAAAAAGTTTTGATACTCATCATCCATCTTCTTCCCAGTGGTCCCTTTTACTGGACAATCAATAGTAGGGTGCCCACCATCACCACATATTTTACACAACACATCGCTCTTAAAAGTTGAAGTACGCGAGGGGCATGCATACTGGCGATGACCTGGCTCACCACACAACCTACAAAACTCTTCATCTCTTATGGTCCCATTCAAGGCAGCCAGCTCCCTTAGCTGCTGCCTTTTATGCTCATTCAACACCTCATCAACCGGCTGCAACAGCTTCTCCACCATCCCTGCCGCAGCATCAAGCGCATCCTGCGTCTCCGCCTCTACCAGCACATGCAAGTCCTCATTCTCAGAAGGATCCGGCATCTTCAAATCCCTTTTCTGTTGCAACCTACCCTCCTTCACCGATCCTTTTCCCCGAATTACAATCTTGGCACCCGTCTCTCTCTCCATCCTCTTCTGCGTATTCCCTCTTGGCCCAATAATAAGGCCAATAAAATTATATCCAGGGTACTCTTTCATCGGTATGTAAAGCTTCTTTTGAAGCTTTGGGGGCCGATAATCTGCCGGTGGCTTGAAAGCCGGGTTCCGTTTTATAATCTGAGAGATAATATCAGTCCTCTCTTTGTTCAATCTCTCTCTGGCACGATACTCCCTAGTGTTAATTCTAATGCCCATGTTATCATATATTGGTTCGGGCGAAGGGGACCGAGCCCCTTCTGGTCTATCGTCTAGAGGCAAACCGGACGATAGCATCCGACTAATCTCTAAAAGCCTACTATTCAAAGCTTGAATTTCAGGATCGAATTCAATACCTCCGGTGAGTTCTTTCATGAAATCGGGAAGCTGAATCGGCATGGACGGCTTGGGGTCGTCGTCGGCCCACCTAGATTTCCTCTTCCTCGTTCCACTGCCGGAATCTTCGCCGTTTTGGTGGTTATTGTCGTTGGAATCCGGTTGTGGATCCCATCGGCTGCGTCGGCGACGGCGGCGACTGGTGGTTTCCTCTTCACCGCCGGAGTGGTCCTTGTCGGTGGTGCCGCTGTGGGTATTGGTGAAGCCATTATCGGAGAGGAAGGGTTTTGGGAAATCGGGCTTGTGGTCGTCAGAGGTGGGAAAAGAGACATTGTTCTCGGGAGTATTTTGGGGAAAATAGTGAGTGGGATCCTGATCTAGGGTTTTAGGAGGAGGGGGGATAGAAAGGGGTTGTTGTTGAGACTCGTCTAGGGAAGCCATTGGGGGCTAGGGTTTGGTTGAAGAGAGTCCATGGAATGGATTTTAGAAAACAGAAGCGTACGTGCCGAGAGAGAGAGAGAGAGAGAGAGAGATGTCTTGGCGTGAAAGATCAAAAAGCGTACGGGAGAAGGCACAGCATTTAGAATCAACGCCAAATCAGGGGCAAAAGTAGGCCAGCGTTGTAAGTAATGTACAAGTACTCTCATGCTGGGCCGATAAAGCCCATCATTTACTTACAGTTTGTGGGTTGGGCCGAGAAAATCCATCAACTTACAGTTTGTGGCTAATGGAGATTTTTTGGCATACATTGCCGAGAAGTTTATGAGAGATGGAAGGCATATGCATCCAATCCAGGATCTTCCAAATGGTAAAATAATTAAGCTCTATTGTGTCGCAGAAACAGCAAATATAAAGTTAAAATACATGGAGTACGCGTTGTTTTGTGACAGTTGTGTATTTGAAAATGTTAGGATGCCCCTTGTAGTGTATTTGAATTGTTTAAGCGGCGGCAGGGCGGTGCCAGCAAAGTTTTTTTTTCCCAAATCAAACAAATAATTAATGCACGAGAGAAGGAGACTACTAAGAGTTAAAAGAAGGGTATGTAGCTAGCTGGCTGGAATTAATAATGACAGCACGGGAGTTTATTTTTCTTCATAAGTAAAAAAAAATAAAAACTAATTGTCACAATTAGCATATATGCATGCAAGCACTGTTAATTATTTAATAAGGGAATTTAAGTATCGGGCGGGCGGGAACAACTCAGATCTTTCAATATTTGTGTATGTACACATTTTCACACGCGCACTGGTACTCGTTCTTATTAATTTCACGTGCAAATGAATTGATCACAATATAAATGTACGTAGTCATGACTCGCAGCAGTATGACTATGATCCGATCCAACGTATTACGTCTTCCAAACTTTTGAAAGCTGCAGGGCTTAGGTATGGGCGGTTGGGATGATTACAAGCCTGTAATGGCTATGTCTGGGTTGCAATTTTCATACGCAGTTATTACTCTTACTAGTAGAGCATCTCTCCTACAAGGAATGAATCCCAGGGTATTTGTAGTTTACAGACAAGCCATTGCAACTTTGGTTATAGCACCCATAGCCTATTTCTCAAGGTGCATATATATATATATATGCTAATTAATATTTGCTTATAATATCTATCTATCTATATATATATATATATATATATATATTTTCCCCTCTTCGATCTCTTTCATGACTCTCACCCAAATATTTACAACCTAATTGCTTTTTTAATTAATGTGTAACTTGGCAGGAGAGAATCCGGTGGTGGATCTTCTTTGGGGTTGAGGGGCTTCTCTTTGATATTTTTGGTCTCTCTTATTGGGTAAGATAGATTTTTTTTTTTTTTTAATCGGACTTCGGTTTCTTGCGTACGAATGAAGCGTATCAAGTTTTTTTTTTTTTTTTTTCAATAAATTTATTCCTACACTTTGAATCTAGCTACAACGTACGTGTGTACAGGGTAACAATTTATCAGAACGTTTACTTTGAAGGCCTATACTTGGCATCATCGTCGATGGCAAGTGCGATGGGCAATCTTCTCCCCGCAGTCACCTTTGTAATGGCATCTATTTTCGGGCAAGTGTATTAATTAATGACTCCGTTGTCATGAATTTTGATAAGTATTTAGAGTCCAAAGTATAAAACATGATCTATTCATGATGATAGAGCCATGGAAAGTTAAAGGAGTGACAAATAATTTGAAAAACTGGTTCTACATCTCATTATACAATATTATATAATATGGTCATGAATAATATATCATTACGTGAGAGATGGGAATCATGCATTTTATATCTAAAACATAATCTCTCTGCAATCATAATAGTAGCATATATATATATCTATATATAAATATATGAGTATTGCTATATACAGTCGTAGAGTACGTAAGTACCGTGTAGTCACTTTGTAAAAGAATTGGGTCTACTATTAAAAAATTAATTTTTTTTTCATGTAGGTCATGTATTTATTTACTTTTTTAAAGTGATTGCACGGTGTTTGCATATTTACAACTGTAACTATCATTTATATATATATATATATATATATATATATATATATACACACACACACTAGCTAGAAATTAGCAGCTAGCTTGGACGTATCATTTGTTTCTGGATTTTGTACATGATCTTTTGTATATTCTTGTTTGTTTGATTAGATTGGAGAGGGTGGATTTTGGAAGCTTGAGAAGTATTGCCAAGATAGTAGGGACAATCTTGTGTGTGAGTGGAGCAGTGTCCATGGCATTGCTTAGGGGCCCAAAGCTACTCAATGCTGAATTGCTGCTACCAGCAAATTCTCATGTGTTAGGATCGGGAGATGGGAATTGGTTGCTGGGTTGTCTACTTCTATTTGGAAGCTGTTGTTGCTGGTCATTATGGCTGATTTTGCAGGTATTCAGCTTTAAAGTTCTCTTGAAGGAAATAGCTAGCTAGCCGTAATTGGATCACGTACGTACTAAATTAAGTTATATTCGATAAATATATATATATATATATATATATTTATCAGGTTCCAGCTTCAGCAAGATGTCCTGACCTCCTATCTTTGTCGGCTTGGATGTGTTTCTTGGCCACATTACAATCAGCAGTACTTGCATATTTTACAGAGCCAGAGCCAAAAGCATGGAATATACATTCAAGTCTTGAAATTGCTTCTTGTATATATACAGTATGTTATTAAATTTCAATCGGGCCCGTTTATTTCGATTCCTTCTCTAATAATATTGATCAACATTAACTGACTGGTTTTAACTGTTGAAATTATTGGAATATCATAAATATATATATATATATATATATATATATATATAAAACTAGGGAGTCATAGGATCTGGGCTTTCATTCTTCGTTCAAGCATGGTGCATATCACGAAGGGGCCCACTCTTTTGTGCAATGTTCAATCCTCTATGCACAGTTATTGTGACCATTTTAGCTGCTATATTTCTTCAGGAGGAGATCTACACCGGAAGGTAACGCAGTCTCAACTTTCGGAAACTAACCATTCATGGAATAATTATATTCTTAGAGATCCTTTTTTTTATATATATATTTTAGCTAGAAGATCCTTATCTTCCATTCATCTTCTCAAATCAAAGTGGACGTAATCATATAATAAAAACACGTATTATCTTCGATCTTATGATCATTAATGCTAGCTTAGGTAAATTAATTACTTGTTGGTGATGAGGTGTACGTACTAAGATCCAACGTCGTGCCCTTTCCAGCTTGTTAGGTGCTATTGGTGTGATTATTGGTTTATATATGGTGCTGTGGGGCAAAGCCAAAGACCTTGTGGAAAACAATGAAGAGGCAGCAAATCTCCGAAATGATGAAGCCGGGAATGTGAACTTGTTGATAGAAGATGATGATGATGATTTGGAGGAACCACTCATCTTGTCTCATAAATCAACTAAAGACGAAGATCGATCAGAAGAAATCATATGACGACCTTCACTAATTAATGGAAGTTTAGTACTCCATCCATCGCATGGATCAAGGAATTAAAGAACAATTACTTGATTGCGTGTTTTGGCACTTGCTGATGGACAAAATCCGAGATGTATTCATTGTAATGTTTGCTAGCTGGAAGAACCTCATGAATGAATCTGATCAAATCTGCTTTGCCAAAAATAATGAAATAAACAAAAGCCTAAAATTAATTTTATTCACTGTTCGCTCCACGGGCATTTGATTCTTAACAGTAATAAAGATGTTGTGCAGTTAATCAACCAAACACTAGATCGAACACATAAATAAATTTATGTGATCAAACCTCAATCATAGGCGACAAGAAAATTTGCTAATCAACCAAAAAGAAAAAAAAGAAATATTATTAATTAAAGCGAAAAACAGTCAAAACCCCAATCAATCATAATATACTAAAAAAAAAAAAAAAAAAAAAAAAAGGTATAGCTGGAATAATGCCACATCTACCGGTCTCCATCGGAGCCATGACACTTGCATGCAGAAAAAAATTTCAAAAGAGGGATAATACCGAGTTCTCCATCACACAAGTAACGTGTTACGGTGTAATAAAGAATGTGGGACCAAAGCAATCAGCGGCTTAACTTAAAAAAGTCTTCACACGGCAGATGAAATATCAATATCCAAATTTCATAAACTTTAATTTCCACAGAAAACGTCATTCGATCAGGACCACAAACAAACAGAAATTTACGAACATCTTTATCTCAACTAATATAAAGAATCTGGATTGTAACTTAACTACAGAAAATGAGGTGCCGCACACGGTTAAACAAGAATATTTTCCTTTCTGCTGCAACAGAATAATCCTATACTGTTCAAGATCTGGAGGAGGCCAGAACAACTCTTCGAGTTTTGGACCATGATTCCTAGCAGCCACCATAATTGTTTAGGCAAAGATTAATGAAACTACCAGAGGCCTTTCTGAAGGAACAACAAAGCATTTGTGCCGGATGCACTTTAGAAGGGAAAGGCTAAAGCAACTACTACACCCAGTTTTTTTCTTCTAAAAAACCAATCAACCATTCAATTCATACAGAACCTCCACCGCCATCGTGTAGCAGTTTCAGTCAAGGCCTTTTTCTACTACTGATGCACAGGGCCAAGAGCGATCAAACTAGCAACAGAGAAGACATCACGAGTCATAACAAACTAAAAGTCATAACCAATAGCCAACAAACTAAGTACACACAAATTATAGTCTTCAAAAGCACTTTACAAAGAAACAAATATAGGTGCCGACAGTGAAACGTAATGCATAAGATGGAAGGTGGCAATCTAACCACTCTACACGCCAGAATATGATCCAAATCAAGCCTAGTATCGACTCCAATAAGCATTGTCCTTCCTATTGTTTCTGAACGCACAGCATCCAACAGAGTACACAACAATGAGGAAGACAAGGAATATGATGTTGACAATAGCCACCTTCTTCCAGTTACTTTTAATGTTGTCCAGCAATCCAGCCTTGCATGACTCACAATTGAAGCATAAAACCTTTGGATCATTGTCCCATGCATTGCAGTCGGGGTTAGGATAGGCAACACCCATGGTCTTGCTCCATTCCGTTGGTTTCACATAGGTGAAATTACAGTCATTTGATGGCTTACAGCAACCAGACTGCAAATCAGTGAACAGATGAGAAGGCATGTTCAATTTGTGAAAATGGTACGTAATAGAAGGCCGGGAAATTACTCAAACTACAGTCTAAATTACACACGACACTTTTTCACAAAAGACTCATATTTTTATCTGTTAAAATTGGAGGTTAAGCCAAATAATAAACAAGAAGAAGCACCTATTTTGAGGGCCTTGTGTCTCCTACAATAATTGCATTTGTTTTGGTTCCTAATATTTAAACATGAGAGATGCTTCATCCGCAAATAGACACAAGTAAACTTACTAATTGATGTGGCTTGACGTGATATGACATATTGTTTTGTGTGTAAAGTAGATTTGACGTATCACATTAAGTCACGTTAATTTGTGAAATTCTTTTGTGGATGTAACACTTCTCCTTTAAACACCACAAACACCAAAATGACAATTGGATAAAGATATCCAAATGTCCCATGAATGTTATAAAATCATGATAGGACCATTTAGAGCTTGACCACGCTTCCCAAAATATCCAAGGTTCCCCCACCAGAATTCATTATATATGTGATGTAACACATGGTTGCACTAGTACCAAGCAAAGTGATTTCAGAACAGACAAAAAAAAAATGGTTTTCATTGTAACATTCTAAGCTAATTTCAATTTCTGCCTCATGGAACCTACAACTAGTTTCTTACAATTTCCTTTCAAAAATGCGTTGTCCTGTGACAACAAGGTTAATTTCATTAAATTTGAAGAATAATTAAATTTGAAGAATACCCTCCAAGTCAAGCAAAATATGAGGTAACAGCAACAAAGGCCCCAAGTAGTGAGCCTGAAAACTGAAACCACCAAAGTCCTAGATAATCATAAAAACATCTTGGGTTTTCTTGAGGAAACGAAGGACCTAAATGCATTCAATGACCTGATTTGATCAGAAGTGAAATAGACAATAGATACCACAGATCTGGACAACGTTAAGATAATCCCAAAAGGAGAAATAGGAGCGAAATGATCCATCTTTCGCTTATAGGATCTGCTTGGAGAAGGAGAAAAGACAGATGTTAGCTTCTTCCTTCCAAGAAACCAATTCATCAACAAAAAACAAACAAATTCAGAAATTTATAAAATTAGTCCCAGGCTTCTACGGAGTACAATTATTTTTAGAAGAGGTGAAGATTTTAGGCAGCACCAGAAAATTTAATGCAAATAACTCTTAATCACTAACCCAACCTAGGATGGGATTGCCTCCAAAAGGGCAGAAATACATGAACGGAGTGGCAAACACATAATCAAGAATGAAGATGTAAATCGTCTGTCTAGAGTAATATTATCAACAAAATTCAAAGATTGAACACCGAATTTGATTAAAACAAAATAAGCTCCAATAGTGCGTGCTCGTTCAGGAAGGAATCCAAGCAGATCTTTATTCAGGAACTCATACAAAGTAGCAATACTTGGTCAACATAAAAGTAATTGAAACAAGACAAATACGAGGAAAGCAATATAGCCCCTTTTTTTACAAAAAAAAAAAAAAAAAAAACTGTGCTCAAAAGGCTTCAACCTTTTAAAAAAGAACGCTCTCTCTCTCTCTCTCTCTCTCTCTCTCAGAGCTTTTCAATAATAATAAATAAATAAAAACTTATCACAACAGGTAGTGGCAGATTGACAGAACAACATCAAAGATTCAAACCCCCCATGGCAACACGCATTCAGAAATCTGACCAAAAATGGAAAAAGTATCCAAAAACAAATCCACTAACCCTTGTTTACAGAGTTAAGCAGGTTTATTAACTTTATCTTTTTTAAAAAATAATTAACTTTATCATTTTGGACAAAAATGATAGAATGTAGAACAAAACAAAAGTCTGAAAAATCTCGAACACAATTCAAACTAATTATTCAGACCTTGTATTTAATATTAAAAATACAAAGAAAAGAAAACTTCAGACCTCCAGAAGAAATGTACAAAATTGCTTAAAAATTGAGATCTAAAACAAACACAAATCTCAAAATCAAATCAACCACGTAATCAGATCTCTATCAAACATATTCGACATGCAAAGCGAGAAAAAAAAGAAAATCCCAATCTCAGAATAAACACACATCCAAGCCACAAAACAAAAGATAACCAAAACCCAAATTAAATGGGAAAAATAAGCCGGATACCTGAAGCGAGGAGAGGTGCTCGGCATAGAATTGCTGGACGGTGTCGTTTAGGTACTTGTCCGCGAAACTGGAACAGACTTTGCTGTCGTGCAAGCAACTCTTAATCTTGTTCCAGTTTTTGTTGTTGTTGACCCTGTCCTGGAGCCAGTTAGAGTAGTCACCGAGCCTGTACTCCTTGTATCCTCGCTCGGAGAGGGCCTCTCCGGCGCCCTTGTTGGTTACGACGAAGGCGAAAATGGTGAAGACGGTTAGGAGGAGGATGAGGAGGAACATAACAAGGAGGTAGAACCAGAGGAGCCAGGAGACCTTGCAGCAGGCCCCGATGAGGCCGGCGAGGGAGACGAGCATGAGAAAGACGGCCAGGACGATGACGGGCTTCTCCAGCCAGCGCTCGCACTCAGTGTCGGCCTGTTTGCTCAGCCATATACCGGCGACGAGGATCGGGATGGAGAGAAGGAAGGTGACCAGGTTGAGGATCCCCACCAGGTTGTTGCTGACGCGGAACATGATTGGTGGCTTTGGCTAGAGCTTTCGAGTCACGCCGATCGAATAGCGGGGAAATTCTTATCGAGTATCAAGCTAGTTGGACTTTGATAGATGAGATAGATACCCTTTTGAGTTTTTTATTTTTTATATATATAACATTTTGGCCATTAGCAAAGACTTGAAGTTCTTATAAAATGATTTCCATTTTTATTTAATCATCACTTATTTTAAAAGTAAGGTCAATAATTAATGAACAATATTGCAATTGGATTATAACATAATTAATTATTAATCATGTTAGATCTTCTTCGATTGTTCAATTGAATTAGATGGTATAATTTTAGAGAGGAATAGAAAATTCATAATTTCATATAATATGAATTCTATATAACTCCTACGAGCATTTAATGTTATTTGATCTCTTTTCAAATTGGAAAGGGATTTAATACTATAATCTCATCTCACTGTTTTAATGTGGTATTATCCTTCAGATTTTGAAATTTATCATCCCATTGCGTTAATATTGCGTTATCCACCAATCAAGTTTTTGCTTGAATTTGAGAGGATCTCGATCTCATATTTTTAAAAGCTGATTGAGAATAACTTCCCATAACTTGAATGTGAGAAGTTCTTTTTCAAGATATCCGGAAGAATGGGATGATATTGCAGAGGTGACTTACAGGGTAAAGAGCCATAGCTATCATATACATTTGAGTGTTGCATATGCACTAGAATCTCTTGAAATTTTGAGATTATAGTGGAAATCTTTTTCCATGGCTGCATGCTGGATTCACAGAGCTCCTTCGCTTTTTCGGAAAGCCACTTTCTTCCTTTTGTGAATGTGACAATGCACTCTTGTCCGTCTTCAGTTCTTCGTCAGTTTAGTTAGGACTATTAAATAAATTAGACATGAATGTTTAAGACAACACAGGTTTGGCTCAGTTTTGGGTTATATGTAGAACAAACCAAGCCGAAGGGGGTTTATCTGTGAAGATTGAACAATATCTGCTTCAAACAAATTCATCCATCAGAACATGGGAAAATGACAGCCAACAGCCGTTCCAAGTTTCGGAGCAACTACCGATCAACAAAAGAAAAAACAAAATAGGAGCAACTTGTCCACGCGCAATGAATAAGGAATTAACCGTTCCATAAACTCAAATAAAACTCAATTTCGTGCCTTATTATTCCACTAGATTCAGATGAAAGAGACTGTAGGCAGCTTAAAGAAAACAATCAGAGCCATTTATGTTGCAGAAGAACCATCTACGGTGCTGATGTGACATCAAAGAGGGCCTGGGAAAGACCCGTTCTCCCTCTGCTCGTTCCACCTCTCAACCTGCAGCAATTCCGTTAAAAGAAAAAATAGTTACGAAAAACTGCAGAAACTGTTGAAATTTCTGTCGCATGTAAATGGCAAAAAACCCAGATCACGGGAAAACATAGATGTAAGAGCTGTGAAGATAGAGATCACAGGCTAGAGATGAACAACCAAGGACAAAATAATTTTGTGATAAACAAGCTTTGTCCAGCTGCTGAATTAGCTATTCCATTTTTGGTATGATATCTTTAGAAGAAATAAATATAATAGAAAAAAGTATCCCATGATTGTTACGTATATAATTTAGGTCTTTCTATATTTAGATTGTATAGCAGAGAAGTAGGCTAACTATATAGACACTTAACGTGTTACAGTGAAATTGGCAGGCTACAATTACGCCGAAATATCTAGCAAACATTGTAACTCTTTTCTATAAATAACGAAAGAGACCTAATGGAATGGGGATTCAGACCAACATTGACATGGTATCAGAGCCCCTTATTCTGATTTCAGTCTCTGTAGTCTTAATCTTTGGTGTGCAATTTCCATCGCTATTTGTGAGAATTTTGTGATTTTGGCTCTTCCTTTCCCGATGTTTTTGTCTCTCCTAGATTGTCTACCAATTTAATTTCTGTTGGACATTTGATAGATAATAATTGTGATGTTCACTTTTCTCGTGGTGGTTGTCTTGTTCAAGATCAAGTGTCGGGAACGATGATCGCGAATGGGCCTAAAGTAGGACGTTTATTTCCCTTACAGTATTATATTCCTAATGTTGTTTCTCTTGCTTGTACGGCTACTGCCAATACTAATGAAGTCTGGCATAAGAAATTAGGTCATCCTAATTCTGTTGTCTTGACTCATCTTATGAAATATGGTCTGTTGGGCAATAAAGATTCCTTTTCTTCTTCTCTTGTATCTTTTGATTGTGCTACTGGTCGTCTTGGTAAAAGTAAAACTTTACCTTTTCCTGCGCATGGTAGTCGTGCTTCTAACTATTTTGATATTGTGCATACAGACGTTTGAGGTGTGAGTCCTGTTATTTCTTATGGTCAATATCGTTATTTTGTGACGTTTATCGATGATTATCTTCGATTCACCTAGATATATTTTCTTCATTCTAAAGCTTATGTATTTTCTGTCTTTCAAAAATTTATTGTGCTTGTCGAGACACAGTTCAGTACTTGTATTAAAACTTAACGCTCCGACTCAGGGGGAGTACATGTCTCATTCTTTTCAAACTTATTTTCAGCAAAAGGGGATCATTTCCCAGCGTTCTTGTCCTTATACTCCTCAATAAAATGGAGTCGTTGAGCGTAAGAATCGTCATCTCTTAGATGTTGTCCGTACTTTGTTGATTGACTCTTCTGTACCTTCTAAGTTCTGGGTATAAGCTTTATATACTGCTGTCTATTTGATCAATCGTTTGCCTACTGCTACTTTAGATTATGATTTTTCTTATTTTCGATTATTTGGCATATCTCCTGGGTATCAATCCTTTCATACCTTTGGGTGTCTTTGTTTTGTTCATCTGCCACCTGTTGAGTGTCACAAGCTTGCTGCACAATCTCTCACATGTGCCTTTATGAGATATTCAGAAAGGATTCGTTTGTTATGATGCTTATGCAAATAAATCCCGAATCTCACGAAATGTGATTTTCTTCGAAAATCAATATTTCTTTCAATCTCAAGTTATTTCTGATCCTCCTATTACTCTCCTTCCCGCTTTTGATGACGTGTCTTCTTCTATTAAGCGTTTTCAACCAGTTATGGTGTATAAGCGTTTTCCCCCTTCTTCAACACCCCTTCCAGACATTGATCCATCATCTAATTATGCGGTTCCTATATCTCAGCACTCCACCCGGGTTACACATCCACTAGATAGGTATGGTTTTCCTCACATCTCGCTTACTGCCACTCTCGACACTATTTCTGTTCCTCACTCTTATACCCAGGCATCCACCCAAGCATGTTGGCAGCAGGCCATGCAAGAGGAAATCTAAGCTCTTCAAGACAATCACACTTGAGACCTTGTAATTTGTTCTTCTGATGTCAAACCTATTGGTTGTAAATGGGTCTACTCAGTCAAGTTTCGAGCTGATGGCTCACTGAACAGATATAAGGTCGTCTCATGGTTCTTGGGAAGCGACAGGAGTATGATATTGATTATGAATAGACATTTGCAATTGTTGCCAAAATAACTACTGTATGGACTATCTTGGCACTTGCTACATCGCAAGGGTGGTCTCTCCAGCAGATGGTGAAGAATGTTTTTCTACATGGGGATTTGAATGAAGAAATCTATATGTCCCCACCTCCCAGTATGTTTGCTACACCCTTCTCAAAGGTTTGTTGGCTACACCGATCCTTGTATGGACTGAAACAGGCTCCGCGTGCATGGTTTGACAAATTTCACTCTAACCTGCTTGATTTTCATTTTACCCAAAGTCAGTTTGATTCCTCTTTTTCTTCACAAGACTTATGCAGGAATCGTATTACTTCTCGTATATGTTGATAACATTGTGATTACTAGCTCAGATACTGAGTTAATTAAGCAATTACAATAGCATCTCAAGGCCTCCTTTCACATGAAAGATCTTGGTCCCCTGCAGTACTTTCTTGGCCTTGAGGTGCAGCTTACTCCAACTGGTACATTGTTACACCAACACAAATACAAGTAGGACATTATTTCATTGGGTGGTCTCCAACCAGGTAACTCTGTTTTTACTCCCTTAGAGGTAAACCTTAAGCTTCGTCAGGAAGAATGAGAGCTTCTATCAAATCCATCCTTGTATCGACAGCTTGTTGGGAGTTTGAACTACTTGACGATTACTCATCCTGACATTTATTTTGCTATGCAACAAGTCAATCAATTTATGCAGGCTCCCCGACATCTTCATTTAGCTGTTGTACACCGCATTCTCTGATATCTGAAGGGCACCTCTACACACGGGTTGTTCTTTCATAAAGAATCTTCTTTACAATTGGTGGGGTATAGTGATGCTTATTAGGCCGGATGTGCGGATACTCGTCGCTTTGTTACTGGCTGGTGCATGTTTTTTGGAAATGCACTCATTTCTTGGAAGAGTAAGAAGTAAGACAGAGTTTCCAAATCCTCCACTGAGTCTGAGCATCGTGCTATGTCTTTTGCATGCTATGAGATCACATGGCTTCATGAGTTATTAGGTGAACTTGGTTTTCCTCAACTGCATCACACTCCTCTTCATGCTAATAATAGCAGTGCTATTCAGATCGCCGTTAATCCTCTCTTCCATGAGCGTACAAAACATATCGAAGTCGATTGCCATTCCATACATGAATCCTTTGACAAACATGTGATTACTCTCCCTCACATTTCCACTGAACGTCAAACTGCAGACATATTCACTAAAACTCTTTCTCGGCACCAGCATCAGTTCTTGGTTGACAAATTGATGCTTCTTGATCCACCAGCATCAATTTGAGGGGGATGTTACGTATATAATTTAGGTCTTTCTATATTTAGATTGTATAGCAAAGAAGTAGGCTAACTATAAATATACTTAACGTGTTACAGAGAAATCGGCAAGCTAAAATTACGCTAAAATATCTAGCAAACGTTGTAACTCTTTTCTATAAATAATGAAGGAAACCTAATGAAGGGGATTCAGACCAACATTGACAATGATCATTGATTTCTATATGCTTACATACTCTTCACAACTCTACTCCACAAAAAATTATTAAGTTCAAACTTCAACATTACTGAACCAGGAACTTATGAGGTGCCTCACAGCCATCACCTTCTCTTGCACAATCAGGAAGAAGCTTTGCACAGAGGTCCATTACTATAAATAGTTGGCTCTGCGATTTCTTATAGGCACAGCCATCTTAGGTAATTTAGTCTTATGGTTCTTCATTACCTGCATATGGCCTTTTTTCCTAGGTGCTCATTTTGTATGGGCTTTTAGTTTAATATTTTTATCCAGCGGACGAGAGTTTGCTAAGCTTCTTGTGGTTCAATGTCGTATCTTCAGATAGTACGAAACATATAAATAATTTGTTAGCATGAGACTATAATATGACAATGAGATTGCTACTCAAGATTGATTGGAAATGCTTGAATTCCAACATGAGTGCAAAAGATTCAATCCATATCATCGGGAGAGGCATGCTGAAGGTGAGGAGCATAGGGCTGAAAAGTAACTACACCGTTGGTATGGCAAAGAGGCATTGCATTGCCTATTCAAAGGCAGAATAAAGCGCATAGCTAGTTTGGTTTAAAGTTGTTTCATGATACTATTCAAGAATCCTAGACTCTTGCAGTTTGATAATAAATATAACACTAACTGCTAACTGAATACAGTGCCTTTATTTAACCAGCCAAACTATTAAACCAGATCAGAACAAATCAAAAGAGTGTGAGTATGTTTAGAACAAGTGTACAACTAAGTAAATTTTCAGTCAATTGTGTCAATACAATAAGCCAGGGGTACTCACCCATTCACCAGGACAGAGAGAACGATAATATTTGGCAAACTTTGCACAATCAACAGACTCTTCACCTTTTGCTGCCAAGCACCTGTAATGAAGTTGGCTTTCAAAAAAGAAAACGAGGGAGAAAAAGGAACTTGGATAATAAATTCCCTTTGAACCCAATTTGTGAGTTAGTGAAATATACCTGTGAAACTCAATGTAGCGTGTGAAACAGTGTCTTGTTTGATTTGTTGTAGGGAATCGAAAATCGGCAGGGGCTGTTTTAAGCTCGATCTGAGAGTAAATTTTTGATAAGTCAATCTGAGAGTAAATAGCAGAAGCATTCAATAAATAAAGAATATGAAATAAGTAAGACAGCAATGATTAACTTGTCCCCAAAGCCCAAGCTTATCATTCTAGTCACAAAAATTCTATTCAAAGAAGAATTTAGACCAGCATATGACCGTGGAAAAAAGCTATAAACTTTAGCACCTTTGATCCATGTGACATTCTAGAGGTTCTCGCACATTTCTATTTGGATGTCTTCTATAAAATGAATGAACAAAATGCACCTTGCAATTGGAAATAAAAGCTCTAGCAGGAGAAATGCATTATAAGTGAATTTCAGATACAAGCACACCTTCCACTAAGGGGTTGGTTCAATACTCCTTGGGTTACTCCCAAGTGGCATGTACCAAGTCCTGAGTTCGAATCCCAATATAGATTCACCTTAGACTATCAGAATTAGCCGTCCAAGAATTAATTAAATTCCCTAGTGGAGCTGGGGTTTAAGTTATGGCTCAAACCCAACTTCAGAGGACACTTGCAGCTTCCTGCCGTTTAAGCCCCTCTTGTCCAATTCCCAATGGGTAGGGTGCTACTATGGTCATGCCCAGGTAAAGAAGCCACCTTAGGTTGCCCCATCTTACCCTTTTTACTCATTAAAAAAGAAAAACAAAAATACAATACGCACACCCATTTGTTTTTCGTGGGTCTATGACTAAAAAAATGCTGAGAACAGCTTAGGCATTTCAATCTTAGTTATTTTCTATGAAGTCTATGGTTATAGACAACCACTAATAGCTCCGGCAACTTAGTTGAAATATCAAAATCACTTTAACTAAAATTTCCACCAATTCGATCT
The DNA here is from genome assembly GCF_004785595.1 of Juglans microcarpa x Juglans regia. Classification (NCBI taxonomy): domain Eukaryota; kingdom Viridiplantae; phylum Streptophyta; class Magnoliopsida; order Fagales; family Juglandaceae; genus Juglans; species Juglans microcarpa x Juglans regia. The sequence continues at coordinate 222,673 of NC_054601.1, read as the reverse complement.
AATCTCCTTTTTTCAAAATGAGTAATCTCAGAAGGGTTCAAATTCTTGCTTGTTGGGTGTATCCTTTGGCATACTTCCTGTGTACTTTGGTTGAATCCTTCTACCCTTTCAATAAAATTTGTATAAATTTATCGGAAGAGAAAGGGTTCAATTTTTAACAGGTAAAAAACATAGAACCGCATGCACCCAGTGATTAACATTGAGTATGCATATTGGATTGTTTTCTCATAAACGACACAGTAATTGTATTAAGAAAATCTTCGCCGAAATCAATTAGGCCCAGTTCCTAATAAACTTAACAGGCACAAAATCCTCGTCAAAGGAATAATTTTTAAAGAAACAGTAACAATAACGGATCAATACCAAAATATAAAAGAAATCTGAATAAGCAAACAAAGCAAGGATTCGAAAAAACCACTTATGTGAAATTAGTATCTCAATCAGGATCAACAGAAAAAGTTTCAGACTTTGAAATCACAAAAAACAAATTCTTTTACTTAGTTTTCTCGCGGTTTCTCGATAATCAGGCATACGGACAGAAACAGACGTATCCGTGTAGAACTCGACATACGGAGGCTCCCAATCGATTTAATAACTCCTAATTGGAGAAGAGCGAATCGAAGCTTACCTCTGCCATGACTGGTCGGATCAGATGAGAGCACGCGAAAAGAAATGATGCCGGGTTCTGATTGGGAAGTTGGAATACAAGAAGAGTAATGTATAACAATATTATAAAAGAAAATATTTTTGTAAAATTATATTATTTTTATAATATATTTTATAAAAATATCACTCATTGTTGTACAAAATATTATGTCTTATCATTTTCCATATAAGAATGGCTCGAAGCGTCTCTCCGGTTCGTCCAGTGAACAATGATATGCCACGCCATCGGTTTTTTTTTTTTTTTTACCTATTTGCGAGTCGATGCTTAAATACTTCGTTAAATATTTTAGAAAAATTTTTAAGCCGTAAAACACGTATAATAAAATGATTGGTGGTATAATTTAATTTAAAAGATAAATTTTAAAATTTTATTAATTATTTTATTTAAATAATAAAATAAAATAATTATTTTTTCTCATTTTCTTTTTCCCACGTAAAATTTTGAGTGGGTAGTTTCCTTCTTAAATGATAGCAAGAACGGAAATCTCTTCAAATTGTTTTCTATAGTTAAAACCAGGCTTGAAACACGGATAATACAAAAAACAATGAAGAGATGACTATATGCAGAGAGTTTGTTTGTACAAAATTTTTATATGCAATCATTTATATGTATTCTTTACGCACTCTACTAATATAATTTGTTGCATCATTTTTTTAATATAAAATAATTACTTTGGTCAATCACATTAATAGAGTGCGCAATGAATACATAAAAGTGATTGTATGTAGTAAAATACAAAAAATAAATATACTAGTCGTGTATTGATAAGGAGAAATAATTAAATATATTAAAGAAAAAATATTTGTAACAAGTTTGGACGTGGGCTGTGAAGAAATGCGATCTACGATTTGCACAGTGGCATGAAAGGAAAATGGGAATCGGGGAGGAAGGTCAGAAGCTTCTCACACGTGGAGGGACTTTACTTGAGTCCATCAGCAACATGGAATGGGTGAGGTACACACAAAGACCGTAAGATTGGACTTTCCAGTTTTTCATGTGAGGACCCTGCAGGTTGGATATACAAAGTCCATCAGTTTTTTAATTTTCACAACACTTACCTCAGCACAGATTGAGGCTAGCCTCTTTCTACATGGAGGGTCAAGCCCTCATTTGGTTCCAAGATTTAGAAGAAAATGGACAAATCCATGATTGTGATTCTTTTATTAAAGCCTTACTGGTAAGGTTCGGTCCCAATGCATACGATGACCCCATGGAGGCTCTTACTAGACTGAGACAAACTAGTACTGTGGAGGAGTATAAAGCAAGGTTTGAAACCTTGTCTAACAGATTAAGGGGATTGTTGGATAATTACAAACTAAGCTATTTTTTGAGTGGGCTACGGGATGAGATCAGGCTGTCTGTTAGAATGTTTAACCCAAACAACCTCATATCTGCCTATAGCTTAGCAAAAATACAGGAATAAAACTTCAACCTATCTAAGAGAAGCTATAGAAACAATTTATCATACTCTCCAGACCCTGGAATACTAAAAAACCCAAACACAAACATGTTTGACAAACCAAAAAACCCTAATCCAAACCCATCTAGAAAATTAGCCAAGTCCAAATGAAGGAGATGAGGGACAAAGGCATGTGCTATATTGTGATACTAAATGGGTTTCTGAGCATAGATGTTAAAGCCCAAAACTATATCTACATGAAGAGGTGATGCTGGAAAATGGTGGCTGGGAGGAGCAAGGAGAAGAGTTAAGAGAGAAAGAAGAAGAAGCAGTAGTTACTGAAGCAATACAACCACTACAAAATCCTGAAATTTCATTGCATGCCTTAATTGTTTCTCTCAACCCCAAAACCATGAGGGTCAAAGGAAAACTTGGGACACTTTAGGTAACCATTTTGATTGATTCAAGTTCAACTCATAACTTTTTGGATCCAGCTGTTAGTAGTAAGGCTCAACTACCCCTTAACCAAGCTGGCCAAGTGAACGTAAGAGTAACCAATGGAGAAGTGATTCCTAATGAAGGGAGTTGTTGCGGGGTCAAGCTGAAAATTCAAGGGACAGTATTTACTGTGGATTTGTGGGTCCTAGTCCTAATAGGTTGTGATATGGTACTAAGAGTACAATAGCTAAGGGATTTGGGGTCCATTTTGTGGAACTTTGATGAACTCTCAATGAGATTTTTTTATGGAAAAAAAACTGTAGAAATTAGAGGCCTTGATGCTGCCCAATTAATTGAAGAAAGTTCAGTAAACAAATTCAATGGGATGAAAAAGAAGGAAATCATCCTACAAATGCTGCAAGGGGAACCAAACTATGAGCACAAAGCTGGAATTGATGCATCTTTACTCTTACAACCCCTTTTATAACAATACATGGATATCTTTTCTGAGCTCCAAGGGCTGCCCCCACAAAGGAACCATGACCACGCAATTAACCTATTTCCAAGCACTAGGCCCATATCCATGAGTCCTTACCGGTACCCCTACTGCCAAAAGGATGAGATATAGAGAATTGTGCAGAAGCTCCTATCATCGGGAGTCATACAGAGTCAAAGCCCGTACTCATCCCTCATGTTGTTGGTTAGAAAGGCGGATGGGACTTAGAGGCTATATGTGAATTATAAGGGACTAAGTAATGTCACCATTAAAGACAAGTTCCTCATACCCGTGGTGGAATAATTGACGGATGAGTTGTATGGGGCTACTATATTTTTTAAGCTGGATTTGAGATCCGGTTACCATCAAATTTGAGTTAAACCAGAAGATGTACCCAAGACAACATTTAAGACTCATAAGGGACACCACGAGTTCCTAGTGATGCCGTTTGGATTAACTAATATCCCCTTCAAATTCCAAAACCTAATGAATGAGGTATTTTGCCCTCACTTGAGAAAGTTCATTTTAGTTTTCTTTGACGACATTTTGATTTACAGTAAAACAGTTAGGGAGCATGAAATTCATTTGCAGAAGGCCCTACAGATTATAAGGCAGCACATGTTACATGAAAAACAGTCCAAATGTTATTTTGGATGCAATGAAATAGCCTATTTGGGACATTTAATCTCAGCTGGAGGAGTTCGGGTAGATCTTAAAAAGCTTCGGGCAATGAAAGAATGACCACTTCCAAGTTCCTTAAAAGCCTTACAGGGATTTCTGGGCCTAACAGGGTACTACCGCAAGTTTATTAGAGGCTATGGAGGGATAGTAGCTCCCTTGACCAGAATGTTAAAGAAGGATAATTTTGTGTGGAGTGAGGAGGCTAAGGTGGCTTTTCACCATTTGAAAGAGGTGGTAACTCAATCCCCAGTGTTAGCTCTCTCAAACTTCTCTATGCCTTTCACCATTGAGTGTGATGCATCGTGACACGCTATTGGGGTTGTATTAATGCAACAGGGCAGACCCATAGCATTCTACAGCCAAACATTGAAGGGGAAGTCACTAACTCTACCCACCTACGAGAAGGAACTGCATGCACTGGTTTCAACCATCAACAAATGGAGACTTTACCTTTTGGGGCAAGTCTTTGTGGTTAAAACTGACCAGCAAAGTTTAAAACATTTACTAAACCAAAAGATTGGGACTCCGATGTAGAAGAAATGGGTCTCTAAGTTGTTTGGGTATGACTTTGTCATAGAATATAAAAAGGGGTCCGAGAATTAGGTGGCGGATGCTCTATCAAGGAAAGAAGAGGGGACACTAATGCTGATTTCATTCTCATTGATATAATGGGTAGATGATTTGAAAGCTACATAAACAAAGGATGATAATTTACAAAGGGTGATCAAGATGTTCAAAGAAGGAACACTAAGTTCAGATTATACCATGAGGAATGAACTGCTTCTATATAAGGGCAGATTATACATCCTTAATGATGGGGAATTCAAGACCAAGGTCTTAGAGCTCATCCACAGCAGCCGTGGGGAGGCACTCAGGGTATGATAAGTCACTACAGTGAGCTAAGAAGGACTTCTATTGGCCTAGATTAAAGAAGGACTTGAGGGGATTCATACGAAGTTGTGACATGTGCCGACGAGTTAAGATAGACAACATTAAGCCCAGTAGACTGTTACAACCCCTTCCTACATCCTCGCAACTATGGACTCACATCACAATGGATTTCATTGGGAGCTTACCCGGGTCGAGGGGGTTTAATAGTATTTGAGTGGTGGTGGACAGACTTACCAAATTCAGCCACTTTGTTGCCCTTAAACACTCATATAATGCCAAAGACATAGCGGAACTCTTTCTCAAACATCTTTTCAAATTGCATGGGCTGCCTCTATCTGTTATCTTAAACAGGGACATCACATTTACAAGTGACTTTTGGCAGGATTTTTTGCTCTACAGGGGGTACAAATGTCCCTAAGCACAGCCTATCACCCTCAAACGGATGGCCAATCAGAGGCTGTGAATAGACCCCTTGAAAACTACTTAAGGTGTTTTAGTGGGGATCGTCCAAGTGACTGGGTCCTATGGTTACCACTAGCAGAATGGTGGTACAACACAACTACACATCTATCTACTGGGTTCACACCATTAGAACCACTCTATGGATACCAACCTCCAAGAATTTCAAATTACATACCAGGCACAACAAGGTTGGAAGCAGTGGAAAGCAATTTGAAAACCCGTGATCAAATATCCAAGTTGTTGAAAGAAAACTTACAGAAAGCATAGAATTAGATGAAGAGATATGCATATCTAAATCGAAAGGAACAATCGTTGGAAATTGGTGATTGGATCTTCCTAAACTTACAACCTTACAGACAAAGTTCAGTGATGCATCGCAGAAGCCTCAGACTATCCCCTAGGTTTTTTGGACCCTTCCAAGTTTTACAAAAAATAGGAAAAGTGGCTTATCGTATATCTTGGATCCATCTTACATTCTACATTTCGTAGTTAAAGAAGAGGGTGGGAGAGAATGTTACCGTCATGCTAGTGCTACCTCCCGTCAATGACCATGGAATCCTTCGCCCTGAGCCCAAAACGGTATTGAATCGTCGAATGGTAAAGGCTGGCAACCAAGCTCGAGTGGAATTATTGGTGAAGTGGCAGGGGCATTCGAAAGAAGAAGAACCGTGGGAACCATACTCAAGGCTGAATAGTATATTTTCCCACCTTGTGGGCAAGGTGTTTTAAAAGGAGGGACAGTGTAACAAGCTTGGACGTGGACTGTGAAGGAATGCGATCTAGGGTTTGCACGATGGCATGAAAGGGAAATGGGAATCAGGGAGGAAGGCCAGAAGCTTCTCACGCATGGAGGGAATTCACTTGAGTCAACGTGTTCAATCGTCTATGCCTTTAGTTTACTTTCTATGTTTTTAGTCTAAGAAGACCGTGGGCCATCTGTTGGGTCTTTAGTCTTTTATTAAGTGGAGTCTATTGAGTCTTTTATTAAGTGAAGTGGGTCTTGTATGGGATTGAGCTCGTAATAGCCAGACTTGGGTATTTTTATGATTTTTTTTTTATTTACTTTATGATGTAATGGGCTCGGCCCAAGGCCTAGTAAAAACAAAGCAGTAGTATATGTTTACAAGGAACTATCTGTAATGACATTTAAAATCTAATATAAAAAAACCCTAATTTTTCTTTGGCCTATTTTTCTCTAGAGGCGCTCCCCTCAAAATGAGCCATCTCTTCCATTTCCATTTCTCTCCTGTTTCAGTGATTTTGTTACAATATTTAAGTAACTAACTATGTTTATATGAATACATAATTATCCTTAACTAGAAGTTACTACGGAACCATGTGTAGCACAAAGTCAAGAGAGCTCTAGTAATGGTCAGAGTTTAGTCCAGCATCCTTTAGTTCGTTTCACCATGATTTTAACTTTTTTAAGTAGAAACATTAAACACCTTAGCTTGAACGTGAAACATCGTGTACAATGGAAAATGATTGGGGGTGGTCGATCAAGAATCAAATGGAATAGAATTTTGAAGACGATGGTGTTTACCATACAATATTAGAAAAAAAAAAAAAAAAAAAAATAGAAGGATGAGATGTTTCGTGACCATGACAATAAATTTTTCCGTTCAATTGCAGAATAAAAGGAAATTAGAAATATGTTAATAGTAATTAAATAGTTGGAATTAAGATGTTTTATAGAATTTTAAAAAATAGAGAACAAATAAAATAAAAATATTATAAAGTTAAAATATTGTTAGAATATAATTTTTTAATTGTATTTTGTATTTTGTTTTGAAGTTTGATAAAGTTTTAATTATTAAATAAAAAAATTAAGAATTGAAATTGAAAGGTATTTGTGTTCGAGTGATGTTTAGATGTTGAGTTCATTGAAAGGTATTTGTGTTCGAGTGATGTTTAGATGTTGAGATGAACTCAACATCCAAACGGGACCTAAATCAAATTCATAGGATTCGACTAATTTCCGCACTTATATTTGGGTACTTCAAACTCGAGTCCTCCAGTCCTGTCAATTCATTACTTCAAGATCAAAGAAAGAAGAACAGACTTCTCGTCAACCCATAAGGTTGCATACATATATGAAAAGGCAGCACGAGAACAAATAATTCTGTGAGAGAGTGCTCTAATCTACAGTTTTTAAAGTACCCTTCACATTGCTAACCAACAAATTGCTAAAGAAGACACAAAAACTAATGAAAAATCTCTAATGCCAGCTTCTTCCTATTCACCTCTGCGCAAGGGAGGGATCATATGCTCCTCCTGGGACAGAGGCACTTCCAGCACTAGGGACAGATGCACCAACAGCAGCTCCATTGCCAGTGCTATAAGGAATCATCCCATCTCCCGCTGGCCCAACATCCATCTGAACAAGAGGCCTTCCAAAGCTGTCAACATAGGCGCCAGCACTTCTTATAGGAGGTGGGTATGACGAATCTGGATTCATATAACTACCACCACATAGGTTTGGAGCTATTCATGCAATTTCAACACAGGCGTTAGAAACAAACATCTAAATAAACTATCTGCTACTGAGACCATCATATATACAGGCAAGAAAAGTTACCAAGTGCTCTATTCTCAGCATTCAAGACCTCGGCACGCAAGTTTTCCAATTCTCTTGCCATTCCAATTAGATTCTTCTCCATTGCTTGCAGTTGCTCCACTTGCTCTATGTTAATTCCTTTTTCATACTCAAATGTGGTACTGTTCACCCAAACAACAGATTTTCAGAATTATCAGTCCATGTTAAAACACTATGTAGATTCAAAATGAAAAATAAGGTGGAGAAGATTCTTCGGTATCTAAAATATTTTTGTCTATAAGCTTCATTACCCTTCCATCAATCCACATAACATGACTAAAGGGTCTGTGCAGAGAAATATAACTTGAGTTGAGAGGCTTACGAAACAATGATTTCATTCCACATTTTTATTCCGAAGGGCACAAGCAATCAGGGATATCTTCAAGATATGACTGGAATCATTGGATTCTGATAATCCAAATATTAAGTACAAGGCCGCATTATTGCAATTCAATTATTAGCGAGTTGACACCTTGTTAGAATATTGTTAAATTACATTTAGTAAGGACTTCTTTGCTTTACATGCACGAGTAAGGTCTTTTCAGGAAACATCCATGAAAGATACTTAGAGCATGACTCACCGCAGCCTTTGGTGTTCTTGCCTCAAACTGTCAAGTTCAGAATGAAAATCTGGTATATGCTTTACATCTATCTCGGCTTTCTGCAATTCCTGAGCGGCCTTCTGAACATGGGCAGTCAGCTCTTGTCCAGCAGCTACCAAGTTCTGAGCCTCCATGTGGGCCTTTTGTAGGTCCCTCTTCACACTCTCACCAGCTTTAATATCTTCTTGCATTTTTCTCATCTTATCCTGCAAAATTCTGTTCTGTATATCATGTTCCCTCTGGATGCTTCTTATGTGGTCACTGATTCTATGCACTTCCCGCTGAGCAACAACAAGCTCCTGCTCCAAAGTCAGATGAGTGGCTGCCAACCTACGATTCTCCCCCGCAAGTCTTTCTATTTCAGCTGCCTGAACAGCAATTTTATTCTCCAACAGTTCAGGAGGGCGTGGCTCCAATAGGCGCTGCCCAGAAGCAGTAAACAATCCAGGAAATGGACCATGCCGGATCATTCCTGAAGCCTGGACAGGATGTCTTTCAAAAGCTGGTGGAATTTGTCCTCTTGCAGCCATCTGTAAGAAGACCCACTCAGACCAGGGCAAATATCAACTATGATTTACACAATCAGAGTCCTGAGGTGCAGCTATCTGCATTTTTATCGAGACAAGTGATCAAACCTATAAAACAAGTGATCAAGCTAAAATTCAGGCCCTCCTTAAAACTTAGGAGAGAGAACCAGACAGCCCACAACACTAACTAACAGGATTACCCACACAAATCAGCAACATAAGAAAATATTACAAAGATCACAATGCAATAGCAATATTTCCAAACAGATTAACTAGATGGAGTTATAAATATATACATATATATATATATATATGTTAAAAAACTATGAGCATCCTTGAATATTTGCATTATCAGCAAATCATTAGCGAACTGGAGATAAAAGCTTCTAATATGATTGGCCAACTTATTTTCCCTTCTAATTGATGCATTTGACTTAAAAAGCCTCAAAATCACCCACATGAAATATGCTCCATTCCATTAGATAACCACCTGAAAATTTTAATTGCTGATGTCATCCGAAAGGAATAGTTTTGCTCCTATTGGATGAAAGTCAAAAAAGACATCTTCCTTTAGACGCCGATGACTGGAAAGTTGTAAGACAGTTTATGACCTTGCTGGAGTCATTGCTGCTGTTAAATACTTAAATTTATTGCTATTATAGTAACTGTATAAAAAAATGCATAACTAATTATATTGCCCTGATATTTTGCTATAAACCCCCCATAAACTACCATTGCCAACTTCTTCCCAATTGGGGGGCACGTATTATTATTATTTTTCCTTCTAAATGGGCACATATTATTCACTTGCACCATCACTTTTACTAACAGTAACAAGTTAGCAATATGTGCATCGTGCTTCACATTCAAGCTGAACATGATCCCAGCCAAGAGTATAGAGGTCCATCCATATCTACGTAAACAACTTGGTTTACTCACAACAAGTGGGCAGCAGCCATGCTCTTTCTAAAGCCGTAGAGCTGACTTCTGTTTGTTTGTAATGTAAAAGTCACTCCACAACGGGATTGAAACACTCAAAGTAAAATAAAATTTCCAAATTATCTGAATTAATATCACTTTCCTTCTATCCTTTCAGCTGAATTTTCTTCGATTGTAAAAATGAAATCATATGCACACTCTCTCTCCTTTCTTTTTTTTTTCCGCCTTATTGTCAAACAGAAGCTGTCTCCTGGACAGATGCTCTACCCGAACAGTAAGTGGATTCTACTCATATTTCTAAATACTTAAAGCACTGAACTTTAGGAAGAGGTAGAGTATTTCCCAAGTAGGGAAAAGTTTTGCCATCAGCCAGTAATGATTAAATCTCAAGAAGAGCAGGTCGATATTATCCAAGAACGCCACTTCCCAACAATCTCTTACTTGCTGTGCAGAGCACGGAGTACAATAATGCCTGGCATTCCCAATCATACGATTTTATCACAAAAAGAGGGCAGCAGGAAGATAATACGTGCGGCCAGAGAAATTTACAGACAAATCCTGTAACGGGAGTAAACCTACATATCAAATCCCAAGAGAGAGAGAGAGAGAGAGAGAGTTGATTACAAAGAAGTATAGGAGCTGATGACTCTGAAGTCTGAACACCCAAAACTTCTATATCGGACAGGAAATGATTGAAATGAGCTTATGGGTAATTGGCATATTTCACGAAGATTATACACTAAATTAACACGATGATGCCAATACTTGGTGAGCTTAATAGCTTCCCAAGCACGCATCTTTATGCAAATGCGAGCCAAAATCAAATTGACTGATCAGATAACATGGGTGATATCAGATAAAGATAATCAAGAAGAGGCAATACGATAACGAAATCCAAACCCAAAATCAAAGGAAAATAAAATGAAGAGAAACAAAAGGGAAAAAAAAAAAAGAAAGATCACAAGAAGAAAACGAGCCAAAACAAGAATTAGAGTCGAAAGAAAGAGAGATACGTACAAGGTGCAGTGCTGGGCAGGGGGTAATCGAGTAAATAGAATACGAACAAGCGGTCGTATTTGGTTTGGGGAATGGGATAATAAATGGAGACGTTGGCGGTGATCAGATTGAGAGAGTCTGCAGAAACCGGAGGAAATAGCTGCCGACGTCTGGTCTGGTACGGAGATGGGGATTTTTCTGGCTGTAGTTAAACGACGAAATTGACAGCCGTTTTGGGACTTAAAGAAAGAAAAGCAGCCCATCTTTTAATATATATAACGGTAGCCCACCAGCAATACTAGGGTTGAAAACAGGCCCATAAGGTTTAGCGTTTGTGTCCATAATAAGAGAGAAGCTACTCGTAACCGCCTAGGGGAATCACAATCATGGAAAAGCCGCATCCCACATGGCAGAATTGAAAACGACACCACTTTCTTTTTTGCCCAAACGAAGTCGTTTCCCCTCATTTCAGACTTCCATTCTTTCATCTTCCCCCACATGAACGATTCCCACCATTTCTTCCAATCATTTCAGAGCCCTTTCGTTCTCCAGAACCCATAAAGCGGACAACAGCTTATATTCAAAAATTAGAGAAAGAATTAGCAAATAGAAGAAAAAAAGAGGAATAAAAATCTAGAAAAATTCATGGCCTTTTCGCATCAAGTGGGTTCCTCGTTGAAGCACAAGTGGTTGAGGTACCACATGGGATTGGAAGAGGAAGGAGGAGGAGGAGAAGGGTAAGCTTCTTTCTTTCAATCTAAATGCTCTGCAGTCGAAATGGGATTTGGCATTTCTCAATCACGTGGTCTTCTTCCTTTCACTCAAAATGCTCTGCAGAAATGGGTTTGGGCGGCAAAAATACGACGTTTCCCCCCATTTCTTGTCACTTACGAGGCCGCGGTTAATTTCTGGACACCAGCATTCAAATGAACTTTCAGATAGAGCAACAAGAAATGGTCAAAACTCAGCACCCTATCTCTGTAATTAACTAGTACATATCAAACGAAAACCCAAGCCAACTTGGGAGTGATAGGGTCAAAGAAAGAGATCGAGTAGAAAGACAAAGAAAGCCCACGTTATCGTACTAGTAAGAGTTGGCAAAGAAATTCAAGAAATGGCAAACAAAGCTGCAAAATGATGCTGGGTGTGGCCAATACTTCATCTTCTAGATCCGAGACCTCTTTCTTGCCCTTTATTTTCTTTTGTTTTTTATTTTTTTAATATATTTACTAACGTGGCAAGTGCCGATTCCCCTACGGTGGCAACTGCCGGTTGTCTATAGAAAAACTCCCATAATAATATGAGATTGGGAGTCCATCAAGAGCGGTTTTAATGGCAGACAATTGTGACACAGAAACAACTCAGGATCAGACTGATCATATGTTGGAGCTGTGAAAGAGCACGCCTCCAAATGGATGTGTTAGGACTGGACTCATATCATATGATATCCTCCTCCTCCTCTATAAACATTACATTTACATTAGAACCAACCAACAACCGAAACATCAAAATATTTTGGTAATTAAACAGCCATATATATATATATATATATTATTTTCTATGCGCTAGCTAGCTGTTTGAAATTAAGATGAGAACGCTCCTTCAAACTCTACTTGCATGATAGTTATCCGAAAACCAAAAAGGAAAAAGAAAAAACAAGTAATAAAAGGCCGTGCGTGGAGGGAGCATGCATGCAGTTTCGAGATGTCTGTCGAAAGAAAGAACTGGAGCTAGCTGCTGTAAAATTTTCTAGCTAGCTAGCTGCATGCACGGCCATTCTTAATAATATATTGCATCGACTGTCTTGCATCTCCAACAGGTTTACGCAACATAGAAGTCATAATGTTTTCGATCCCCGAAAGAAATGATCAGAACTTTATCTTGTGTTTGTGAGCCACCTGTACGTAGACTCCACTATGACGAGTGAGTGGGGAATAAAATGTAAATGGGTCGGCACCATCCTAAAATTATTGTGTCCACCCAATATTCCACCTAGCTACCCACGTGACATATAAAATTTATCATATCAGTACTGTTCTCTAACCTACCTCATACTCATTTCAACCCACATACCCCAGCATGCATTTGCATCCACCAGCTTCAATTTTTTAACCAGATTTAAGTAAAATGCCCCAAATTCATCACAATCCCTGATAATAAAGCAAGACACACCTGTGCTGCTGCAGTCTACTCGCTCACCACTTCACATGCTCCACCAACCTCGCTATCTATCACTATAAATAGCCCTGCTTCTCAACCTCCCCCTCACACTAATTAAACACATTAGCACAAATAGCTAAATTTTAGAGTACACTATTTTTTCCCAGTGTTCCAAACCTCGATTGATATACTGTTGGCTCTTTTGGCAAGTTGGCCTCAAATCATGGGCAGTTTGAAGTGCTTTGCTCTTGTTGCTTTACTCATTTCAGCCTCTGCAATGGTGTCTGAAAGCCGAGTGGCAAGAAAGAACCTGGGCTTGGACCTTGGTGGCATTGGAATTGGTCTTGGTGCAGGGCTAGGCATTGGACTTGGAGGTGGAAGTGGTGCAGGCTCGGGTGCAGGCTCTGGTTCTGGGTCTAGCTCAGGGTCAGGTTCAGCCTCTGCCTCGGGATCAGGTTCTGGGTCAGGCTCCTCTGGCGCTGGGTCTGAAGCAGGCTCATATGCTGGATCTTACGCTGGGTCAAGGGCCGGATCAAGATCAGGATCAGGAGGCAATCAAGATTCAGGCTCTGGTTCTAGACATGGTGAAGGTTATGGCGAGGGTTCTGGGAGAGGAAGTGGTTCCGGTAAAGGTTATGGTTATGGTGAAGGTCATGGTTATGGCTCAGGATCTGGGAGCGGAAATAGAAAATAAAGTTGCTCTAATTTGCTTGGAATGAAAAGAAAAGAAAAACATAAAATTGCACCATCTTAAGCATGAATAAATAAGTAGATGATGATCGTCGCGTGCTCTATGTATGTCCATTTAAGAAATCTACACTCTATACATATAGTGTATGGTGTGTAGATGATGAATAAAATTTTTCTTAAAAGAAAAACATCTTACCTAAGAGAAGATGTCCAAGTTCTCACTAAAGAGGCCCTACCCGAATATCTTTAGTCTGTATACGTCGTCAAAATCTCTCTAATATATGAAACAAGGAAAGGGACAAATATTGCTACTTGCTAGTGGACTCGTTATGGTTGAAAGCAATTGCTTGCAATCATTCAATTTAATATGTTTTTGTTTTTTTTTAATGTTTGAAAGCATGCAATTGCAATCATCCAACTTTTAATTAGTTTGAGAGCAACCATAATTATCCAATTAATTTAAAATATGATCAATTTTGTTTTTTAAGAAGAGAAAATGAATCTAATTTTATTGATTACCCTCACTTGTAGCGAATAAATACTTTGTACAGATAATAAAATTTGGGCTTAGAATGAGAATAAGTTAAAGCCCAAAATCAAGTTCTTAAAAAATATAAAAACCTTATATAAAGTTTACAAGAAGATTGAGAAAAAAACCTAGAAAACGTATGCTCCATTTGGATTGAGAGATGAGATGAGATGATTTGTTAGTCGTAGTGAGATTTGTGAATTGAGATGGTTTTTGAAAATTTTGTATGTTTGGATTGGAAGTGAGATGAGATGATTTTAAGTTGTTGAAGAGGAAATAGACGTGGGTCCTATAAATGATTGTATGGTATTTGTAATGATTTTATTTTATTTATATAAATATATTTATAAATAAATAATAATATTCTTTAAATTACATACCCAATTTTTTTTTATAATATAATTCATAATGAAATGCTAAGATGACAATATTTTTATAAAATCAAATTCTATAAAAAAATATCAAATAAAAATATTTTTTAGACCACAATATTCTTAAATAATTATGAAATATTTATAAAATCAGTTTATTTTATATTTTTATTATTATAAAAATTACGTATCGAGTAATAATTTATTAAAAAAAATTGTGTATAGAATTGAGAAATTAAGTAATCTATCACAACACCCACAGTAAAATAAAATTTTATGCTTACTACACCCTTACAATCACAATATTTATGATATTCATATCATCAAGAGCAATTTACCATTCACAATTGCTCCTGGCTGCCCATATAGAAATGGTAATGTCATCCCTGATTGCAACCATAGCTAGGGCTGATTCAAACGTCATGTTAGGATGACGTATTGAAGCTATAGCGTCACCAACCGCATGACCATTCGGATTGAGCCGCATGTTCCTCCACGCCTTGAATAAGAAGTCGTCCAGCGTCATCATTCTAATAAAATTATGTAACATACAACATGCAATGATCAGTAACCCTTACCTCCCACTGAATACGCAGACATAAGTCTTAATAGTCAAAATCTTGATTTCAATATCCCAAATGTACATTCTATTACACCACGAATGGTTGAATGATGACAATTAAAATAATCTTTATACCCCTTAAATTTTTGGTGATCCTGACAACCACTTCTATGATATCTTTCTCTCTTTATTTATGCTTATTTGTTATTTATTTTATAGATCAATGCGAAGAATACTGTATTCAAACTCGAATCATCTCATAGGCTGGCATTCTGGTGTGCAAATTTAAGGCATTAACAATAGTTATCCAAAAACCAAAAAAAAAAGTAATAAAAGGCCGTGGAGGGAGCATGCATGCACTTTCGAGATGTCTGTCGAAAGAACTGGAGTTAGCTACTGTAATATTTTCTAGCTAGCTAGCTGTATGCCCGGCCATTCTCAATAGAGTATTGCTAGAGCCACCGTTGGTAGCTCCCGTTAGGAAGTACCACTAGCTTTAGCATGTATTTTTTTATATGTTTTTTTTCAATTATTTTTTACGAAGATTTTTTTAATACTTTTTAATATTTAAAAATAAATAAATAAATTTAGAATATTATTAAAAAATACTTTCTTAATCATAAAGTAAAAAAAAATCATTAAAAAATACTTCTTTAATTACTACTTCGTAATTAAGAAAGTATTTTTTAATAATATTATAAATTTTTTTAATTTTTTTTAAATATTTAAAATTATTAAAAAAATCTATATAAAAAAAAAATACATAAAAAAACACATTCTAGAGCGGTGGCTCTAGCATTATTGTTCTTAATAATATATTGCATCGAATGTCTTGCATCTCCAACAGGTTTACGCAACATAGATGTCATAATGTTTTCAATCCCCGAAAGAAATGATCAGAACTTTATCTTGTGTTTGTGAGCCACCTGTACGTAGACTCCACTTTGACGAGTGAGTGGGGAATAAAATGTAAATGGGTCGGCACCATCCTAAAATTATTGTGTCCACCCAATATTCCACCTAGCTACCCATGTGACATATAAAATTGATCACATCAGTACCCAAATACCCCTGCATGCATTTGCATCCACTAACTTCAATTTTTTAACCAGATTTAAGTAAAATGCCCCAAATTCATCACAATCCCTGATAATAAAGCAAGCCACACCTGTTTCCCACTTCTTGCTGCTGCAATCTTCACATGCTCCACCAACCTCGCTATCTATCACTATAAATAGCCCTGTTTCTCAACCTCCCCCTCACACTAATTAAACACATTAGCACGAATAACTAACTTTTAGAATACACTATATTTTCCCGGTGTTCCAAACCTCGATTGATATACTGTTGGCTCTTTGGGCAAGTTGGCCTCAAATCATGGGCAGTTTGAAGTGCTTTGCTCTTGTTGCTTTACTCATTTCAACCTTAGTAATGGTGTCTGAAAGTCGAGTGGCAAGAAAGGACCTGGGCTTGGACCTTGGTGGCGGTGGAATTGGTCTTGGTACAGGGGTAGGCATTGGACTCGGAGGTGGAAGTGGTGCAGGCTCGGGCTCAGGCTCAGGCTCTGGTTCTGGGTCGGGCTCAGGGTCAGGTTCAGCCTCTTCCTCGGGATCAAGTTCTGGGTCAGGCTCTTCTGGCGCTGGGTCCGAAGCAGGCTCATATGCTGGATCTTACGCTGGGTCAAGAGCCGGATCAAGACCAAGACCAGGAGGCAATAAAGGTTCAGGCTCTGGTTCTGGACATGGTGAAGGTTATGGCGAGGGTTCTGGCAGAGGAAGTGGTTCCGGTGAAGGTTCTGGTTCTGGTGAAGGTCATGGTTATGGCTCAGGATCTGGGAGCGGAAACGGAAAATAAAGTCGTCCCCTATCTTAAGCATGAATAAATAAGTAGATGATGATCGTGACGTGCTCTATGTATTTCTATTTACGAAATCTATGCTCTATATATGTAGTGTGTGATGTGTAAATAATGAATAAAGTTTTTCTTAAAAGAAAAACATATTACCTAAGGGAAGATGTCCAAGTTCTCACTGAAGAGGCCTCGCCCGAATATCTTCAGTCTGTTATACGTCGTCAAAATCTCTCTAATATATGAAACAAGGAAAGTGACAAATATTGCTACCTGCCAGTGGACTCGTTATGGTTGAAAGCAATTGCTTGCAATCATTCAATTTAATATGTTTTTGTTTTTTTGTTTTTAATGTTTGAAAGCATGCAATTGCAATCATCCAATTTTTAATTAGTTTGAGAGCAACCATAATTATCCAATTAATCTAAAATATGATCATTTTTTTTAAGAAGAGAATGAGATTCTAATTTTATTGATTACCCTCTCTTTTAGCGAATAAATACTTTGTATAGATAATAAAACTTGGGAGGTTACAAGGAGAATAAGTTAAAGCCCAAAATCAAGTTCCTGAAAAAATAAAAAAACCTTATATAAAGTTTACAAGAAGATTGAGAAAAAACCTAGAAAACTTAGTGTCTAATAGTAGAAAGACCTACACGATCTAAAGATAATAGAGCAATCATATGTTTAGAGAGTTGAAAGAGAGATGAAAGACTTACTATATGTCCTATTGCACCATAATTTGATAAACTGTCTACTAGCGCATTACCTATTTTTGTAAACATGATTAGTATTGAAAGAAAAGTCATTCTAAAATGTAAAATATCACCCCAAATGTTTAAGTAAATTTCGGGAAGAATAACCTTTATTAAGCCAATTAATCATAGTGAGGGAATCAATTTCAACAACCAGATCAATTAATTATAGGGAGGCAAAATCCATTTGACCAAGATAAGTCTTTTTGTCCTAATAGTGATCCGAGAGTTATAGAAAGAATTGAGAACATCAATATTGATGTTCGACACAATATCTTTAGGTTTCAACAGGGGTTTAGCTCTCATAGCCACTTCTTAATCTTACTAATAATTATAGTGGCAGTAGTATTAGAACCCTCGAATCTTGTTCTATTACGAGCTAGCCATAATTTCCAAAAGAGAAGATATAGTAGTTTGGCGGTCATTTATAGGTAATAAATTGGCTTTCAGTTGTTAATTTCTTTTCGAAAAATGATATTTGTAATTTTAGGATGTGCAAATTTCTTGTAGTCTCTATGAAAAAAGTGGGTAAATCTGAAACCCAAATGAAAAAAATCATTTTTTTGAATGGTGGACCCGACTTTTTTTCAAAGGAAGTATATAAGGTTTGCACACCTAGGATTATATCTAGTATTACTCCTTTTCTTCACCTAATATAGCAAAAGAAATGTACCACTTGAAGAAAACTCCTTGTCGAGATTCTGTGCACCCTCAGAATTAGTCAGGATGCTATTCCCAGACACCCGTCAATAAAAAAAACCCATTAATATAGCAAAAGAAATGCCTGTATACTTTAGGCCTGGTTTGGATAGCAAAAGCCTCCAACTTCATCTTAATATTCAAATACCATAAACACAAGTACTTTTCAATTTCAGATTTTCGACTTTTTCATTTAATTATTTCCTAATCATTATAACTTTTCTAAACTTCCAAACTTCCAAACAAAACACAAAAATAATTCAATTTTTTCAAATCCAAAAACAAAAATAATTATTAATGTCGAAAAAATAGCACAACAGGTCGGAATGGGAGAACAAGTCATTCTCGACCTACTATGGAGATTTGGGCCTCGATCGGTATGGTCTAGAGCTTCCGGCATCCAGTGTGGCTATACGATGTCGATGCGCACATTCATAGCAGTGAATAAGAAGCAAATGCAAGGAAAATAAAAGAGATGGAAACACAGATTTATGTAGTTCAACATAATGTCTACGTCCACGGGCTAAGGGTGTTCAACCGGACCGGTTTTTTTTCCAGATCCGGTCCGAAACCCGGAAATCCGAGTGCATCCGGGCGGTTATCCGCCCGGATTACACTCTGGCGGTTAACAAGATTCCGGATCCGGTTATGGATCCAGTTATGTGACTCGGTTATCTATAACCGGGTCGTTTAAAATGAAAAAAACCCGCCCCTTTCTTCAGTCGAAATTTTCTTCGACTCTTCGGGTTTGCTTTCTCGAATCGTTAGGGTTTGCTCTCTTGGCTTCAACTTACGACGTCTCTCTCGGGCTTGAATCCGCCTTCTCTCTCGCTTAGGGTTTGCAGCTTTCTCGTCTTCTCCAATCCCTTCTGGCCTTCTCTCTCAAGGCTCTGTTATCTCTCGCCCCTTCTCGTCTTCAGAAACTTCGAAGTGCTTTACGCATCTGGGTGAGACACTCGGAGGCTACCATCCATATTCTCTCTCTCTCTAAGCTCTTAAGGTATTTTCCTTTGCTTTGTAAGCTTATTTCAATACTTTATTAGTGGATTTTTTCCTTTACTCTGTTTTTCACATAAGATTTAGTTTTAATCACTGTTTTATGTAATACTCTGTTTGTTTGGTTTATATTATTTTTCCTTTGCTATGTTTTTCAAATGGGATTTAGTTTTCTTGCCATTACAGTGGGTTTATGGAATAAAAATAAAATGCAACCAGTTTTAATATTTTGTTTAAACGTATATATAATTTAAAAAGTAATTTTGTAAAATTAAAATATTCAAATCGAGGAGAATATTTTAGCATTTTGATGAGGTTATATATATTGTCTTATCAGTTGCTGTAAAAGAATTACAAAAGTTATTAGTGTAACAATATTCATATTTGATATATCAAGATTTGCTTGCTTGAAGAGTAGCTGCAGAGGGGTTTCTCTGCGGATGTAGAAATGGACTTGTTGGCTTCAAAGGTAGAACTAGATACTTGGGTTAGTAGGGAGGAAACCCCGTGTGGCCCAACATGCTAAAACAAGCTTGGATTGAAAGATGAATTGATGTAAAAAAAACCCATACAACCAGTTTTAGGGCGGAGTATAACGTAAGAACTGATGTAAAAAAAAAAAAACTCTAAACGTCCATAGAAATTAGAGAACAACTTTAAGAACCTCAAAATATTATTGAGATTTAAGGTGAAGAACTAAGCCCACAAGCCAAGCCGAACTTACATTGTAAAAAAGGTAGAAGTTATTTGTTAATCATGCAAAAAAATAAGCAGCCAAGTGATTCGTGAGGACATGTTTAGAGCAAAACTCTGCCTCAACAGAAGATCTCCAAATGGTTTGACACTTTTCGATCGTATTTCCAAGACAAGAATCTCCTATAAAATTACTATAACATGTAATTGACCATCAAGTGTCGAAGCAATAACCAGCCCAGTCTAAATCTGAAAATGCCTTAAGATGAAAGGGCGAGGAAGAAGAGTATAAAATCCCATGACCTAGAGTTCTCTGTATAAACTGGGCACCCAATATATATGCAACTATAAGATGTGACTTTCTGGCCTTCTTGTTGAATTGACCAAGTGTGTTAATAAAGAAAGTAATGTCCCTGTCTAGCTAGTATTGTCAGAGAAACAGGCATGTATGTCCTGTGATACAATAAGAGTAGCAATAAGTAAATATACTTCATTATGCCAAATTATGAATAATATATCTTGATTTTGATCGTCTTTTGCATGCACAAATATATTAGAAGCTCGGGACATCTCTAGTTTCTTTAAAGTTATATATATTTGACATCTAGAGGAGCTTGAACTGTAGTGTAATCTGCATTCATGAATGCATCTGGATTCTCTTTTGGGTCATTTGGGATAATTCTCAGTACTCCAGTTCTCTCTTTTCTTACATTTTCGAAGTAGGCTGTGTATGATATAATATCGCCACTTTCCCAGTTGCAATTTCTGACTTTTGGGACAAAAATCTTTGACGAACATGAAGAATGAGGATTACAGTAATGATATATATTCTTGTTCGAATTATATTAACATCCTGGGTTTTGTGAGGTTAATTAATGTTTTGGTACCTTCCCTTGAATCTTTCAGCAATTTCGATTATAACATATATATATATATATAATCTGTTTGTTTGGTTCCCTTTATTTTTGTAATAATTCATTGTAATATTCTGTTTGTTCTGATTTCTGCAGAGAGTAATGCTGATTTCTGCAGAGAGTAATGCTGGTTTGTTCTGATTTCTGCTATCTTTGCCATATAATGATGAGTTTATCTTGTTTCTATTTTTTTCTTGGAGCTGATTAAATTTGCCTTGTAATGTATATGGTGAACACCCCGTGTACTTGGGCTTGCAGAATCTATGTACGAGTACGGGAGTGGAAATGACAAAAAGGCATTGGAATTGCTTGGTCCAGATTTTGATGCCAATAAATGCAAGGTATGATCATATAGGACAGATCTTGAGCTCCAAACTCCTAATTTCCTTTATAAAAATTCAACTAGAAGTGACTGAAGACAATTGGTCTCAGCCTAGTCTTTTGTTTCAACTTTTTAATGCTCCACTCATATTGCAATAAGTTAATTAAAGAAAAACAATTTTTAAGTGCAAGTTGGAATGGTTGCTGTTGTAATGTACTCAAACTTGCAATCTTCTCATCATTTGAGACCTTGATATATAATGTCAATGTAATTCAGCCAGAAGTATTAGTTGTGATGTAAAATATAGACAAACATCTTATGTCAAACTTGTTTGTTGCAGTTGAGCATTGGGAACAGTGGAAGGAGCTTCTCGATTACAACGAAACAATAGGATTTATAATCCATGTAAGGATGTTATTTTTGGAGCATTGATGCTATCAGCATTTTTTTAAAATTTGGCCACCCATTTTTATTTTTTAAATTCCTGTGGTTTCCATTCCAGATTGTTATCAGCACTGACGCCATATTCAAGATGTGAAGACTAATGCATTTTGATCTTTGTAAATTTATGTTTTAGTTTAATTAGTTGTGATGTATTATTAGTTCTTTTGTTCTTTATAAATTTATGTTTTAGTTTAATTAGTTGTGATGTATTATTATTTATTTTATTTTTTGTAAATTTATGTTTTGCATTGTGATGTAACAACAATATTATTTATTTTGCATTTTTATTTATTTTGTTTGTTAATTATTTTTTTTATAAAAATATTTTAAAAAGTGTTTAAATTATTTTTTTAAAACAATCTGGGCAATTTAAGCATATCAGAATTTTTTTTAAAAATAAAGTGCTATACAAACATTTTTTAAAGTTTTAAAGTATTTAAAATAAAATAAAAACCGGATTTATCCGGTTATAACTCAGATTAAATCCAGTTATAATCCGGATTAATCGGGGCGGATAACCGCCCGGATTTTAGCATCCGGATCCGGATCCGGTTATGGCCGGATATCTGGATCCGAATCCGGATGAACACCCCTACCACGGGCGTTTGGAGAGGAAAAATTTATTATAATATGTTTGTTTTACAAGTCTCTCGTAGTCACTCATTTCTCATTGTACAATAGAAGTTGGAGATCTATTTGCTGGAGGAGATATTCTCTCTAGAGTCATTGTTGCGAGGTTGAAAAAGTTGGAGAAGAAGAAGTCGGAGAAGAAAAAGTCGAAGTCCCCCTTCTCGTCCGGTCTGATCCCCTTTTTTTATCTTAGACCTTGGGAGTGGTGAGGGATGGTAGCTTTATTCCACTCCTCGTTGGCGTGCCTGACTTGCTTTCCTTACTTTCTTCATTTTTTTTTTCTTATTCCATTCTTTTTCCTCTAAAACTTTCTCTTTCGTTGTCCTTTTATTGTCTCCCCTTCATTTCTCATTCTTTTGTCTTCTAATAGAGATCTTTTGATGGGCTGGGCTGGTTATTTGGGTTTTAGATATTTTATTCTCTTCAATAATATTAAAAAATTATATTCTAATAATATTTTAAATTTATAATATTTTTATTCAATTTTTTTTTATTTCTCAAAACTTTATAAAATATCTCAACTCAAATAATTTTATTACTATTTATCAATTATTTTATTAATATTTATAAATTATATTATCTTATCTCATCTAATCTCACTATTTTTTTTAGTCTTGAGAGTGAAGTTTTTTCGGAGAAACCATGTTGGTGACAAAAGGGCATGTAATTATGTCACTTCGTCGAGAAAAATGAATCTAAAAAAAGAAAAAGACATATATAACCTCAGTTTTCATACTATAAAATAAATAAGAGATATATTATAAAAGAGGAAAGTACAATTTTGCATGTACGAGACAGTGCTTGGACGTTTATGGATGTGAGAGAGAGCGAAACCGAAACGGAACATTTGGATGGAATGATCAATGGATTCGGTAGGCCTTGCTCGGGATGTGGATAATTAAATGATACGAAAATTTTGTGACAATAATAAGTTAATTTGTAAATAATATTGAAATAATTTGAATTAAGTAATGATTTTGTTTTGAAAAATATGAGAGAAAAATTTGAATAAAAAATATTATAAAATTAAAATATTGTTATAATATTATTTTTTAATATTATTTTTATTTTAAAATTTGAAAAAATTAAATTATTTTTTATTTTTTATTTAAAAATTTAAGAAAATTATAATGATTAGTTTGTATTTAAATTATACTGTAGTATAATGTAAAAGACGATGGGATGCTAGGAAAAGGACGAGGAGGTTTCTAAATGCTCAGGCTAATGATCGCATTGTTTTCTGTCAAAATTACAAATTTATGAATTGATGTGAATTAACGTGATATTATATATGTATAATGTATATGTATGTATGTCTCTTTTATAACAAAAAAATAAAACTTTACCATATGATAAGGGAGGTGCAATACCAGCTAGAGGCTCACGGGACTCAGAAAATAATTTAGAGGAATAGTCTAGAAGCTTACGGTTATAACAAAATGTATGCGCTGGCAATAAAGTTGTGTAAAGTTTGGAATGGGTGAAATGCCTATATATACTGTAGTCATTTGTACATGGACTGATATTGAAAACATACAGAGGTCTTTTATGCGCATTATTTCTTTCTCACATTGTTTCAAACAACTAGTGCTCTGCATCATTTTCTTTTTCATTATGGTATCAGAGTAGATATCCTGAGTTCGAATCATGACTCTACACTCTATCCTATTTAATTAAATATTTCACTTGTTAGATCTATTCATTGAGGAGAAGTCTGGCCCACAAGTGAGGGAGAGTGTTAAGATATAAAATAATAAAATCTACATATTCCCATCAGTTTAAACTTTTTAGATGTATAGGGCCCAGCCCCACTACTTTCTTCAAATAGTTCTCGCTTTTATTTGTCTATCGTAGATGACTACTCTAAGTTTCTATGGTTATTTTCTATGCAGTTGAAATCAAATGTTACATCCTTATGGTTGCATTTATTCGGTTTGTGAGTAATACTTTTCAACCAATATAATTTCTATCCAATTCGATTGGGGAGGACAATTTTGTCCCCTTCAATCCACTTTTAAATCCTATGGAATCTCGCACCGTATCACATGCCCATACTCATATCAACAAAATGGCAGTATTAAACATTATCATCGACATATCGTTGAGACGGACCTCTTTCTTTTATCTCATGCCTCCATTCCACAAAAATATTGGGCCGAGGCTTTTCAAGTTGCTAACTACCTCATAATTCGTCTACCCACACCCATACTAAATGATAAATTGCCCCTTGAAGTTTTAATGGGCCAAATCCCAGATTATCATTTTCTTAAAGTGTTTGGGTCATTATGCTGGCCCAACTTGCGACCTTTCAACAAACACAAATTGGACTACAGATCACTGCCATGTATGTTTATGGGCTATAGCCCGTATCATAAGGGCTATCTATGTTTGCATATTGCTTCAAGCCGCACATATGTATCTAGAGATGTAATATTTGATGAAACAGTTTTTCCGTTTGCACCCCAGCCTGAGTCCACTCTTCAGTCCAGCATCTCCCATCTTAATTCCCCTTCATCTAGGCCTTTTACTCCTTTAAATGTTCACTCGGTAGGCCCAATACTCACTCAACCTTCATCCGAGTCCCGAGTTCATCACTCACTCACCTATCCCAACTTCCACTCATTTTCACGATGGCCTAAACTCTCCTTCGTTTCCCACTTAACCCAACTCCACATCTAGGGATTCATCGTCTTCCTAAAGTCCCACCGCTCCCTCTCTCCCCAACACATCCACTCCTAATCCAGGTCCTGTTGAGTTTGCGCCTCACTCAATCCTGCATCCAACACGTCATTCCATGGTTACACGAGCGTAATCCAACATTCACTACCCGAAACATAGAAATGATGGTACCATATCTTGGCCATTGTCTAAAATTTTTACCTCTCTCGTAGAAAATACCTCAGTGCCTTCCATTCCCTAGGAGTCTCGTTCCTAATCTCTTCTAAATATCGTGATTGGCGTCTAGTCATGAATACTGTGTTGCTCAACAACACAGTGTGTTGATGGCTCCCTTGAGCATCGCAAGGCACGCCTTGTGACTCAAGGATTTGATCAACAACTTGGACTGGATTACACTAAGACTTTCAGTCCAATGGTTAAACCAGTAACCATTCGCACCATTCTTTCTCTTGCAATCTCATGTAACTAGCCACTCTATCAGCTTGACATATAGAATGTCTTTCTCCACGGGGACCTCAATGACAAAGTCTACATGAAACAGCCTCCCGGGTTCGTAAATGCAGATCTGCCCAATCATGTTTGTAAGTTAAAAAAATTCAATTATGGTTTAAAACAAGCCCCAAGAGCCTGGTTTGCTAAGTTGAGTGATCAATTAATTTCTTTTGATTTCAAGTGCTTTCTTTCTGACTCATCTCTATTTATTCTTCGTACTGCATCTACTAGTTTGTTTATACTTGTGTATGTAGACGAAATAATAGCGACTGGGTTGGATTCAAAACTTATTTATGAATTTATTAAATCTCTAAGTACTCAGTTTCCAATCAAGGATCTAG
Source organism: Juglans microcarpa x Juglans regia (assembly GCF_004785595.1). NCBI lineage: Eukaryota > Viridiplantae > Streptophyta > Magnoliopsida > Fagales > Juglandaceae > Juglans > Juglans microcarpa x Juglans regia. The sequence goes on along the minus strand of NC_054601.1, from coordinate 196,854 downwards.
GCCCCTTACATTTTTTCTTAGGGATTTAACTTACTTGTACCACTTCTGGCCTTTTCCTATCTCAGTCTAAGTATGTCTCTGACTTGTTACATCGCACAAATATGTATAATGCCAAGTCTGTCTCAACTCCCATGTCCACATCTAAAAAGCTCATTGCACTCGATGGTTGTTCCTTTGATGTTCCACAGTGGTATCGGAGTGTTGTCGGTAGTCTCCAATACTTAGCATTCACTAGGCCTGATATCTCCTTTGCTGTTAATCGTGTTTGTCAGTATATGTACAGTCCTCATATCCTTCATTGGCAGGCCATTAAGCGAATACTATAGTACCTTAATCACACTAGACATTTTGGTTTATATCTATCTTCTAAATCTTCTTTTAATTTAACTGCCTATGTTGATGCTGACTGGGTCAGGAGCCCATATGATCGTAAATCCAGTGGTGGCTACTGTGTTTATTTTGGCTCTCACTTAATCTCATGGGGTTTTAAAAAGTAACCTATTGTTGCTCGGTCTTCTATGGAAGTCAAATATAAATCTGTTGCTAACACTACTTGTGAGCTACTATGGTTGCAGTATTTATTTACTGAATTGGGTGTCACTCTTGCTTCTCCACCTACATTATGGTGTGACAATATTGGTGAGACTTATTTGTCTCAAAATCCTATTTTTCATGCACGGACGAAACACATGGAGCTTGACTACCACTTTGTAAGGGAACAGGTTGCTGCAAAATCACTGAAAGTTTCTTTTATCTCAAGCAATGATCAACTTGCTGATATCATGACCAAGCCTTTATTATCAGTCAGATTTATCACTCTCCGATCCAACCTTAATGTCACTGCAATGTTGTTTGTATCGCGGGGGGATGATAAGGCAGGTGCAATACCAGTTGGAGGCTCACGAGACTCAGAGAATAATTCAGAGGAATAGTCTAGAAGCTTACGATTATAACAGAATGTATGCATTGGCAATAAAGTTGTGTAAAGTCTGGAATGGGTGAAATGCCTATATATATTGTAGTCATTTGTACATGGACTGATATTGAAAATATACAGAGGTCTTTTATGCGCATTATTTCTTTCTCACATTGTTTCAAACAACTGGTGCTCTGCATCATTTTTCTTCTTTATTACTATATGAAATATGATATCAAGACGTGTAAACATTTGATCTGATCAAATTAACTTCAATTTCTACAATCTATTTTATTCGAGTTTCAATTGAGCTAATTTTCAAATCAGCCAATTGGCACTCCTAAGCCAGCAACAACGTGAATCCCCCAAAACAATATAAATATCAAATTCTACACCCACTTTGGCCAATGTCATCAATGTCGCCTCCGATGGCTTCGAGACAGCCAGCGACAGCGATGGAGACGACGCCGACTACCACGATCATGGAGTGGGAACAAGGAACATCCGAGGGAATCAACTCCATGCAACATGAGAAACAACAGTGAGTAGGGTTGCAAGATGAACTAAACGAAGATGAGCTGAAAGAGTTCCCCTTTTGCTGCTAGTTCTTTCTTTTACAAGTCTCCTTATTTATATATGAGCCTTGCTAATTACAAGCGGTTTGATGCATCAAATTACGTACCATTATTAATATGTCTTTTTTTATTGTTAAAAAGAATTGAGAGAAGAAGATCTTCTATCTTACAAAAATAATTTTCGTCTTCAATTCTCACCGTTTTATTAAACAGATGTCTTACATGTCGCATCGGTGCGCAAACTCACTTGCAACAAGATTTTTCCTTTATATATATATATATATATATATATCTTCTAAAACTAACATTATTTTAAAAAAATTTCTATCTAAATTTTGAATTTTACCAAAAATTTAAGCTGACGTAGTGGAGTGTTAGGATTCAAATTTAGATTTTTTTTAATATCGTATAAAATTAACATTTATTTAAAAATTTTAAATAAAAATAATAATAAATTTAATTATTTATATTATATTCCATTTTGATTTGTTATGCTTTGTAACGTAAAAGTTAATCGATTACTTAACTTTTGGGATTACTTAACTTTTGGACTTTGGTCGCGGTATGCTCAGACATACTCATAATGCTATAATTATTACATGGTGTTCATGTTTAAGGTCTGCGTACCGTGTACGAGTGGCTGAGGCTACGTTTTGGTGGCAAGGGATCTCAAATAATTTGTAAATAATAAAAATAATAATAATAATAAAATATTAAATAATAGTAAATAGTAATAAAAAGTAGAGAAAAGTATGTAAAAAATAAAAATAAAATATTAAATAGTAGTGTGGTGATCTAAGACATCTGCAGATGAGCAATTATATTTATAATTTTGAAATGTGCAATTCTGGTGTATTCTCTTTGAAAATAGTGGATAAATTTGAAACTTACATGAAAAATCTATTTTTTTAATAGTATATTTTACTTTTTTTCAATGGGAGTACGTGAAAAGTGCATACTCTAGGACTGTATATAGTATTGCCATTTTTGAAAAATAGAAAAATACTAGATACAGTCATAGAGTATGGAAGCGCTGCATACTCCTATTGAAAAAAGTATATAGATATTGGATCTACATAAAAAAATTATTTTTTATTAATAAATCTTACTCTTTTTTAAATAGTGTACGGCACTTCCATACTCTATAACTATATCTAGTATTACTAAAATAACGTTATCTATTTTGAGAGCTCGTCTGTGTGCACCAAAACAGATTGATTATTCAGCGCACATAATGAGCTGTTATTGTAGGTTAATTAAGTTGTACTCATCTTGATCTAAGTACAACCTAAGCATGGAAGCAGAGATTTTTTAACATTGAGGATGTTGTACAATGTTGTCTTCTCTTAGGTCAATAACATATTGTTGTCGCTATGGGATATATTAGTTTGCCTCATTCATGTTAGTTTCTCATTTAGTATTACTAAGTGAAGTTGCTGAAATTAATTTATCTTGAGTTCTTTCTTTTTGTGTTAACTTTTTCCTCGAGTATTGGTATTGGTGTAGCCAAATAGAAATGTAAACACATACTTAACTAACAATTCCATTTTTTCTACTGCATTGGATTAACTATATGCAAATTTTTGTTTACTATGAACAATGTTTCTACATATTTTCAGAGGTACTGTTCATCATTCATATTCTGTTTTATTATTTTTTTCTCTCTCTACCATCGACTTTATTTTATTTTTTTCCCTCACTCTTTCTCTAGCAATGTTTCTACATTTATTCTGAACTTTCTTTATATTGCCTATAAATTTATTTTATGATTTCAATTTTAAGATATGACAGGTTATTATGTTGGTGGGTTTCTTAATATTCCAAAGTATATAAAAAAATTATATTTTAGGGAAAAAAATTTATAGTAATAAAATAATTTTATTATTATTTTAATTAATAGATAGAGAATGAGTCTTTTTTGAACAGCAAAGGCAAAAGTGCACTTGGCTACACGAATGGGAATGCTCATAGTATTCAATGCTAAATAAGGAATCTGGTTTTGATGGTCACATCTACCACACGAGATACCTGAATATTATTTTGTCTCCTTCAAACCGAAAGAGTTTAAGTGAGTTTAGATAATGAGATAAGATAAGATATTTTTAGATAAAAATTAAAAGTTGAATAAAATATTTTTATAATATTATTTTTTATTATTTTATTATTTTGATATTTGAAAAAATTAAATTATTTATTATATTTTGTGTGAGAATTTAGAAATGTTATAATGATGAGATGAGATGAGATAAGATTATATACTTTTACTATCCAAACGGGGCCTTAGTCCACTATGTTTGGATGCTGAGATGATCTGGATTAATATGTGAATTGTAGCATTTTGTGGATCCCAATGAAATGTGTTTGAATGTAAATAAATTTTTTTTAATAAATGAATGTAAATAGGTTGAGATATGTGTTTAATTTTTTTTATAGAAAATTAAAAAAGTAGTAAGTTCTATCGATAATTAATTTGAAATGAATTGAAATGAATTAATATTCCAAACATATCAAAGTCCGAGCAAATGATGTGAAATTGGAAGGAAATAAACCTTTTGGAAATGGAAAATAAGTATTCCTTCAAACCAAAAGCCAGTCATGTTGAGCTTAGTTGAGTTTTTTATGAATAGTAGTAAGTTGAGATGGTAGAGTGAGTTTTGTAGAACTCACCTAAGATGAATTTAGATATTAATATGAATTTAGATGTATTTACGAAGAGTTGTAAAAATTGTAGATTATGTGTATAAATAAGTGTTGAGTTGAAAAAAATTAAGGGTCTAATATGTAAAGAAATTTTGAGTTGAGATGAATTTAAAAATTTAAAAATTAAATATTAGATTCAACTTGAAATTACCCTGAATTCCGTCCAAATTTCAAAAGAGGCATTAGTATTTTTGCTTCTGACAATTTGGCATTATTAGAAAGGGTGCGGCTGTTATGTCACCCCATCTTGACCGCTGGGTAGTATGGTCGTAAAAAAGTTTTTTTTTCTCTTTTTTTTCTCATTTTTTTAACATATTTAAATATATTTAAAAAATAAAAAATAAATATTAATATATTTAAAATCATTAGTAAAAAAAAAAATTTACCAACGGTCAAATAGAAGAATCAGGCATAACAGTGTCTCTCTATCAGAAAATATAACAAAGGCAAATAATTTTCCCAGTATCTATGTGCAGCCATGACCAATAGAATCTAATCCTTCAGCAGGGAAGCCGTCAAATCTCCTCCAAAGCAAGTCCTCGGGATTGTAATTCTCAAACAACAGAGCCGTCTGTGAAAACCTTGGGCAATGATGCACAATATTTTTTACAATATTTTTTACAATATATTATATAAAATAAGATATTTTTATAAAATAATGTTATTTTTATATGATATTTTATAATAATATTCTTGATTTTAAAATATAATTGTGAAATATATTAAGAAAAATACTGTATATTTATCATTTTTTTTTTATAAATTATACTGCAGATTTCTATTCGTAGTAATAGGAATCACCGTCATACTTCCAATACTACAAAACCGCTACCTGTGCAGGCATAGAATTCAGCTAAATCACCTCTTGGCCGGGAACATCTAGTACTTCGTTTTCAACCCCTGACAAGTACTTGATACAAAGCTGAGATGCTGCAAGAATGCACTCCACCCTGCATGCCTGCAAATTATATATTCTTCTGTGCATTCAAATCATAGAATGATATCCATCTTGGAGACTGAAGTCAGAGTGCTTGAAAAATAAATTATGCAGCATATTTGTATCCATGGTAATTTGAATCACCAGCATACTTTATTTAGCTCCTCAAAAGCATCACTTGAAAAGCCATAGAATTCAGCTAAGTCACCTTTTGGCTGAGAAAATCTAGTACTTCATTTTCAGCCTCTGAGCGGTACTTGATAACAAAGGCCAAGTATTGCTGCCAGAATGCACTCCACCCTGCATGCCTGCAGATTACTTATGAATTCAAGTGCTTCCAATGTTCGATGGCTTGCACCACAACATAGAATTCAAAAGTTCAGCTTTTTTTTTTTTTTTTTTTTAAATTAAATTCAAGGTCATAGTTTAAATTCGTTTTCTTGGCTTCATTGTGTTGTTGTCTGAAACATAGAGCAAGGGTGCTTTCATTGGCTTAGGACTGTCCCTCATGAGATGCATCACAAGTCAACTCAAAAAACTTGCCGAAGTTTGGAATTTTTAGCCCTGATAACTCTGGCATTCTGATGCTTATTTCTTGGACTGCCATATCTTCTGCCTTCGGCCCAAAAACCTGTCTTTCTTCGGCACCCAGTCATCGGTGCCATAATATTGGAAGTATGAAAGTGGAGATATTCTCAATTTGAGCGGCTACATAGGATGCGTTCTTCTCTTCACTCGATTACATAGGATGCATTTCTCTTCATTTGAAAGCAAATTGTTTTCGTGGGCTTTGGAATACAAAATGCCAATTTGCTTTGAATAGATGCACTTCATTTTCATCTAAACCAATGATTTTTTCTTTGTTCATGTTTCTGTTTCCTGTCCGTGTCTGTATATAGCTTTTGATTTTAACTTCATTTATACGCAATTGGGGAAAATATGAGGAAGCACTCACGGAACGTACAAAAGCATTAGAACTAAATCCTAGATATATGAAAGCTTTGGTTAGGAGAGGAGAGGCTCAGGAAAAGCTTGAACGCTTTGAAGAGGCTATTGCCGGTAATCTTGGATGTAATATAACACTACTTAAGCCACGCTATTATTGCTAAATGCGATAATCTTTAATTTGTTTCCTTCAATGTCTTGGATCATGTAGCGTTGTTCCGAACAGAATGCTGTCCTGATCTTTCCGTTGATTTTGTTCTCTGATCTACTTTGTAGATAATAGTTATGAAAAGGGTTTTGGAGTTGGATCCTTTCGAAGGGCCAAGCTAAGAAAGCCATACGCCGGTTGGAGCCATCGGTAGAGGTAAAGCGAGAAAAGATGAAGGAAGAGATGATTGGTAAGCATAATTTCATCTTTAATCGATTGACTTGTAGCTTCTATGTGAATCTGAAAAAGATTTTTTGGTACTTTGGCAACCATTCTAAGGCTAAGCAACGCCTTTCTGTCTCGGGTTGACCTTTACACTTGGGCAAGATATACGAGAACACTCCTCATTCCTTTGTACACACATACATGCACTTTGTGCTGACATTTTCAGCTTGAGCATCTATATTCTTGCCCATGAAAATAAAAGGCACTATTCTTGCGCATGCATACATACATACACGCACTTTGGGTCCAGCCACTGTCGAGCAAAGTGCGGGGCTGATAAAATTATAGAATTTGGGGATATTGTTTTGTTTCGTTCATAAGAGCATGAAGTGGTGGTTTTCAGTTTACTGTTGTGTTCCAGGGCGAGTCACCCGAAGTCTATTACTTGTAATTCAAGTTCTTTATTGACTAACTGATCTGCTGTTTCTCGACAGAGTAGTTTTATTAACTCAGTCAATTGCTCCTTGAATGGACAAAAAAAGTACACAATCGGTAATTTGTGGTGTTCGCTTTGGACCAGCACCAAGGAAATTACAATGGTTAATGGTTGGCATGAGCTGTTGCCATATTTTTATTTCATTATAGCCTTATTTTCACCGAAATTGATCTAAGCCTCATTATATCTAATAAGACATTTTACTAACAAGAGTAAACTGTGGACTAGGAAGACAATGGATCCTTTCCCCCATCGTGCCTGTAAGATAAATGATTGCCACCTTCCTATGAGAGTTGCTTCTCAGCCGATAATATAGCAGCATGCTGCTCCAAGTATTCCTTGCTGTTCATTTCAGTTAATCTGCATTGATGAGTGGTTTCCAATTCAGCACTACATTTTACTAACAAGAGTAAGCTGTGGACTAGGAAGATAATGGATCCTTTCCCCCATCGTGCCTGTAACATAAATGATTGCCACCTTCCTATGAGAGTTGCTTCTCAGCCGATAATATAGCAGCATGCTGCTCCAAGTATTCCTTGCTGTTCATTTCAGTTAATCTGCATTGATGAGTGGTTTCCAATTCAGCACTTACAACAGGAGAGGATTACCAAATTGATTAATCTAATCTACAAGACAGAAAACCAAAGGGTAGCAATGTTGAGACAGAACCAAATGACGAGATTTTAGCACAGAATGCCACCAGGTTTGAAAGCAATGAAACTCCATACAAAATGCCTTAAACGATACAAGTGTCTCAATTCAACCTCCCATGCCATATCTGTTCCTAGAACCATGAAATAGGAAAAATAATGCCACCAATCGTGTGAACCTAAACATGTTCCTTTTGGTAGCGTCAACAATGCTACATGCTCCAAAGGTTGAACAGTGAAAAACATGTCTCATTTTAGATCATGCCTTCAAGAGAGAAACCTAGAAAGTAACCTTGCATGATTTAACAGAACAACTTTTGGAAAAATAAAGGAAAAAAAAGCACCGAAAGATCACTGACTTCTAAAAATAAGTGCATGTCATATTCCATCAAAAATCAAGTGATATTAACTTTATGCGTGACAAGGGGTTGTTTGGATTCAAAGTTAATCTCAACTCATCTCAACTCATCTCATCTCATCTAATCATTACAACCTTCCCAAACTTTCAAACAAAATATATAAACAATTCAACTTTTTCAAATTTCAAAACAAAAATAATATTAAAAAACTATATTCTAACAATATTTTATTCAACTTTCAAATCCCATCTCATCTCAACTCAACTCATTATCCAAACCTTAAAGGCACAGGACTTGCACCAGCCTCTTCTACACCCTCCAACCCCAAAATTGAAACAATTGAACAATACAATAACAGTTCAATTTAGGTCTAAACAAGCAAATTCCAAAATAAAAATAGGTTTAACAGACAAGCTTGGGGAGTGAGATGAGATGAGAATTTTGTAAATAATAGTGAGATAGTTTGAATTAATGTTTTATGGGGTTTTGGGAAAGGAGAGAAAAAATTGAATAAAAAATATTATAAAGTTAAAAATATTGTTAGAATATAGTTTTTTAATATTATTTTTGTTTGGAGATTTGAAAAAGTTGAATCAATTTTTATTTTTTGTTTGAAAATTTGGAAAAATTGTAATGATTAGTTTGAAAGTATTTGTGTTTGAGTGATGTTTGGGAAGGAGATGAGATGAGAATTTTGGGATGGAAACTTTTTCCAAACAAGCCATTCAGGTGCATATGTTGGCATGCAAAGAAAGATAACCAGAACATTGGGGGAAGAAAAACAGAGCTCCCAACCCTGCAAAAGCTGATTAAGATAATCCATTATCTGTATTCAGCTACGTTAAAAGGAATTTAGAAGATCAAAAAAACGCCTGAAGGTATATAAAAAAAATACACATTCTACAAAAAACAAAAGCACAATACCTACTAATGGTGCGATCTTTTGCAAAACCCAGTTCATTATCCACACAAAGGTCCAAATCATCACTTTTCCTTGATCTTGAAGAAGTTCTAGGTGCAATGTGTTGAGCATCTGAAATTGTAACTACCCTTTCAAAAAGCTCTTGAGGACTACCCTCAGCTGCACACAACATTCTGGCCTTGTTCTCGTACATTACCTGCAACAGGATGGTGGAATCATTGGTTCTATTTAGCTTCTGATCCGGAAAAGATAAATTAACATTAGTGAATCTCCTTTCATTTGACCAAAGTCCTTGCTAGAGAGATTGTCAGGGTTCAAACTTAACAATAGAATTTTATATCTATCTACATTTATATTTACTTTTCTTTCCAAATTTTAAAGAATCCTTTCCAGAATGAATACCATTTTGCTGATGCCACTTAGAAAGAACTTCAAGAACAAAACTAGGAGGAAACCAATAAATGAATAATAAAAGCAAAAAGAAGTGCCTGACTCATTACATAAGGCTAAATGAAATGAAATATGCCAGAGAGATTCAACTCAAATGTATTATCTTCATTATAAGACCTTAATCAATATGCATTCACTTATAAAAAAAATCAATATGCATGCAAAGACTTTTTTCTTTACGGCCTATGCAAATAATAGTTGTTTTTCTAAATTCATGGTGCTGCCTAGAAGCAAGATCATGTTTGGCAATAAACTGCACCCTAAGGCGTCGTTTGGTTACGCAGTTCAAATGAGATGAGATGTTTTGTTAAAAATTGAATAAAATATTATTATAATATAATTTTTAATATAATTATTATTTTGGGATTTGAAAAAGTTGAATTGTTTATTATATTTTGTATGCAAGTTTGGAAAAGTTGTAATAATGAGATGAGATGAGATGAGATGAGATGAAATAAGTTTGTGTATCCAAACTAGGCCTAAGTTTTCATACACCAACCTACAATACAAAGTCCAAATTCTAGCAACATGAGATTTAGAAGGGCAAGCCAAACCAATTAAGGACAACTGAAGCATACATCAACTAAAGTGACAAACCGATATGCTGCTGTTCTATTGTGTAATCCAAAAATTGGGACACCTTCCAATGCCAGGGTATGGAAGTTCTCTACAAAAAGAAAATGAGTGAAATTGTATAAGAATAAATTCAAGAATGCCGATACCTATATAAACATACACAAAACATGCACCCAAGCAATGCACATTAGATATCTGGCAAGCATAATGATAAAACTTTCCATTTTGGAAGCTCCAACTTACGACATATGCCTGGTTGGAAACTTGCCAAAAGCATAAAGAATCATCTCCTTGAAAGGATAGAAGCTGCCAGATCTAATTTACACCGGGCTTAGAAAAATATATAAAGGTTCAGAAAAATATAGAAAATGCGGAGTATATACGATTGCCCAGTTTGTATGTTTTACCTTTTTATTTTCAACAGTCACTATTTACAAGGGCCATCCATTAGTCTTTAATACCCAACTTAACTCAGACACAACATAGCCTCATCCCACCATTTAGAGTTGACCACATATATCCTAACAAGCACATCAATGCAGTCAACTAGATTTGACTTACTGAACAATCCAAAATAGTCCGCAGCTCCAAGTGGTCTGTCACAGAGTTGCTCAAATGGAAAATATGCACATCCATTAGCACCCAGGGGAACCTAACAGAAGGAGGTTAGTGCACGAAAAGCTTTAAAAAGAAAATTTTGATCAAGTGACATGCTCTGGAAAAGGCACTGAAGCATCACTTAGCACATACCTGCAATGTCCTTCCCATTACTACTTCCACCTCCTGTGGACTGGCTGTATGATCGGCAATCAGTTGTTGAAACTTTTGCTTGAGAATGCCAGATAAGTCTTTGCCAATGAAGTAGTAACCTTGCTCAGCCTACAATTTAAGTACAGCATGAAAGTTGGATATCTATAGAAAGTAGGACTTATCAGCTGAATGTGCGAGCCATTTATAAAAAAAGAATCATATTGAGCTGATATCATACCGAAGTCATCTTCCGATAGTCTGTTGATGAACCAATTTCATGAACTGCACAACGTTCCTGCACAGTATAATTCCCATTTTTTTTTTTATAAGTAATAAGAGATTTAATTCCCAATTTATTATCGTCAATATAATTGGAAATATAAGAAGCTTTGGAGTCTTTCACATCTTATACATAGCCACAAATGCAGATTCAGACCATGCATTCCTCCAAATCACAAGCTCAAGTGAGAAATTGTGCACGCAAACTCAATAGAAAACTTTAGGTCAAGCGCTTTGGTATAACATCCATATTCACACCTTCAAAGTCGAAATAAAGGGTAGAAAGAGATCCCTCTGCAGTCCACCTTCATATAGGTTATCTGGAGCACGATTTGAAGTGGCAACGAGAATCTATACTTGCCTCCCACCACAAACACAACATACGATCGTTATGTTGACTTCAGCAAAAACATCCAAAGTCCTGTGTAGAGTAGAGAACAGAAGAAAATGAGGAAATTAGACTACTTACAACGCCATTGCTGAATAGATGTCCGAATAGACGGTTTAGTATCAATGCATCAGCGACGTCATTCACCTATGGAGCCACACATGACGTCAAGATATGGCATAAAAATACAAACCAATCAGATATGACCTACAAAAGGAGGCAAATAATGAGTTCTAATAGTAATTTACCATAAATTCATCAAGACATAATAGAATTGCTTCATCAGAAATTTCCCCAGCGACAACTTCAAGTGGATCTGCCACACCCTTGTGCTTCTGCCAAAGTATACAACATTCATGATAAATTTCAAAATCTGCATAAAAATAGTACTATATAGAGAATGAGATGACCTCTGGTCCACATAGTGGTAACGAATTCACAACTAGTTTGTTTATAACAGAGAAGTTTTGTTGTCCAAAATGTAAGTTTAGCTTTGTTGACCAATTGCTCAATCCAAAAATGAGATAAGATTGAAAGAATGAAAAGAAAACAGCGTCATAATTATGCAAGCCAGTCAGGGTATTGGAACAGTCAGGCCTGTAAGCTTATGGTGACCTTACATCCAAGATATAGCCCTTGTTAAAAAAGGTATAAACTTCCAGTGGTTGGAAGCCAAATTTACCATGTAAAACGTACGCATGTATGTATGTAAGCATGCTTGTATGCTTCGGAAACTTAGAAATAGTTCTCTATTGAAAATGAAATTCCTTGATTTAAGAAAACACATAATTACGGATCTGAATTCTTACTTGCAAGCGGCTATGAACATTCAACATAAAGTCATGAAAATGGATCCTTCTTTTCCTCCAATTAGAGGGCCTGAGAAAGGAGAAATTAAGTATTGGGAGTTAAATCCATTATCTCCCGCAGTAATGGCAAAAAGCAAGAGTTGAAAGAGAATAAGGTCTAATAATATAAATCTCAAAACCATATAAATTTACATACATGCTTATCTGGAATCTTCCTCAATCATCTTGAATGGCAGGTGCATATAAAGAAAGGCAAAAACCATAACAGACTAAATTTGCATATCAAACTTACAATTGATCAAAAAACAAATCCATCAGCATAGTTTTCCCAGTGCCCACTCCTCCATAAAGATATAGACCTCTGACAGGTGAAAATGAAGATTGTGGGATGAAACGAGACCACAACCACCTACTCCTGAATACAAGCAAATTGGTGACTAACTGGCTATAACACCCCCTTCCCGTTAGAATGCTATCGATCATTCATATCATAATGCAAAGATTCGAAATTCTGCAAACTAAACACTTAAAAAAGAATTCTTTATTACGAAACTTAAAAAATGTACCATGTTGCAACCCAAGTAGGCATGAAGTATACAACAAGAAACACTTAACTTTTTATGAAATTAAGCTTTAATTACTTACAAAAAAAGGAAACACCTAACCATGGATGAAGAAAAAGAACACAATTCTATGAAATCTAGAAAGCTATAGGAGAGGAAACTAATGTACACCACCGTCTATACATAAAAAGAAATCGAAATGATTCTTAAATGTCCACTTCAAAAGTTTGAGCTTTGTTTTCCCACCAAATACACCACATCAAACACATGGGGACCATCCTCCAACCTCTAAATTACTCTGGCTACTAACAGGACTAAGTCAACAAGCAATCAAATCCACAACTTGCTGAGGCATGATATACTCAATCCCAAAGGTGTGAAATATCCATACCCATGAATCTCTATCCACCATTATTCCATGAAATATCTCAATAGCAACCAACCAAAGAATGCTACCCTTGAAGGTGCCTTATTTCTCCAAATATTCTTCCAAAGAAAAGGTGGGCCATCTCATCTTAAGGGAAGAGTGCAAGGTAGAAAGATTTGACCTCAAAGGTCTGTCATTTGGAAGGAAGCATTTAAATGCAACAGCTTTTTAGGGCTCCAAAATCATTTAAAAGAAGCTCTATGGCTCCTAGCCTCGAGAGCTCCTATTCAACTTTGAACCACAAGCGGGGCTCAAATCCTCCCTCAACCACAGATTTGGTTTTGTCAAGTAGGAGTCCTAGCAGCTTTATTCTTCCTATTTTAAAACAAACAACAAGAACATTTAAATTTCTAAATTCCTTGATCAAAAGCATTATTGAAATAAACGCACAAAAAAAACCATCCGCCTTCATGAAGTGTCAATACAGAAAGAACAGATGGAAGATTTACCGTCCAGCTTTTTCGGAAGCCGAATACCTATCCAACCGGCAGGCATCAGCTGAACCAACAAGCTCGTCATATAGTCTCTGAAGTTCTCTTAAGGTGTCTACCTGTGAAATTTCTCTCATTATACCATTCCACAAGGAAACCAAAACCGATACAAGGCAATGTCTTTACACTTGAAGCACAAAGTCCTTCAGCTCTTACCATCTTACACACACACTCACTTCTAACAGTGCCCATTAAGACATAATTTACAATTCAAAACTCAACCAACAGGAAATTAGGAGAATGTCAAGCTGCATTCAGAAGTTTGCACTGGTGCTCCGTAAAAGCAGAGTTCAGTTTTAATAAAAGGTGAGAAGAAAGGAAGATATAATGCTCGAAATGGTACTTGTAATTGGGAATTCTATAGCAATACCTTTCATTTGCCACCTTTTATCAGTTTTATGTCTCAATACTCGCAAAGAAGCACATGGGGTTGAATTATGTCATACCTGGAAACTATCGCCGTCCACAAGTTCACCAGCAGCAATTCTTCGTTCATACTCAACTAGAGGCCCGGCTCTATCCACATCTGCAATTAAACCAAAATAACCCAACCATCAAGAATGGGAAAGTCATGTTAAATTTCAATACATTTTCGTTAGTAGATTGTAATATTTTCAATTCATGACAACCAGAAATATTTTAAAAAAATAAAACCTTTATTCGTAGCATGGGCAGCATCCACCGACATGGATCTTGATATCATTAATTTGAGGTCTTGAAATCTCTCAAATTCAACATTGTTAGCAAGCTTGCATACAGTCCCAATATTGGTCTCTATCAAACACATCCGGGTTCTCACAAAGCCACCTGAGTAATTATATTTTTTATGCCGAAAAGCCAATCGAAAGTGGCGAAGAGATTGGGCCATTGTTCTCATTTCAATCCAGGGCCTCAACAGAACTTGCAAAATGCTAAACCACTCCAAGCTTCCAATCAAAGAAGAGCTTAAGGAGAGGTACAAAATCTTATAGATTATACAGAGTCCCTGAAACAGTAGCAACAAAATCAGAACATATTCCTGATTTTAATTTGATAGAAATAGAAAAATCGTTTACGAAATCAATCTAAAAACAGAATAAGCTGTGACGGTCATTATTATATTTCCAAATAATCAAGACACGGGAAGCATTAAAACAACAAACTTAGACACTTCCAATGTGATAACAATCAAACAGGTAATGGAAAAATTAAATCTTGATTGATACAACCACTGAGTTGCTCCACAAAAACCGTACAAGTCACGAAACCCATATGAACGGAAATCTATAGCCAAAAAAAATAAATCCAATTGAGATTGTCATAAAACTATTGGAATGAAGATCTTTAAGGGAAAAAAAGGGTACCTGAATCGAAGGGACCGCCTTCCGACAAAACTGGAGCACAGCCGGAACTCCTACTTGGGTTTTTCTTCTTACGAGGGAACTTTCTGAAATTGTTCGTGTGTTTTGTGGCTTCAACCCTGGACTAGGAGGAAAATTATGAACCTAGGAACCGAATTACCTCGCACGTAACAGTAACAATAAATTTTTAAGGCGAGAGGGAGAGAGATAGACGTTCTTAAAGACAGGATAACCAAGGAAAACACCAGAAAGTAAAGGAAGTGTCGGATCCGACAGAAGTCCTCCAAAGATCAAAGAGTAGAGTTGTTTGAGCTCTTCAAACTCAACATGCCGGTTTGCGCTCTGTTTAGAGTCTTAGACGCCACCCGATTAAAACGAGTCACCTCAACGCCATTAATATTTTATGGGGTGCGCCTCTGCGAGGGTGCCGATTTTATTAACAGTACTAATCTTGCAGTCGCATGGGAGAGAGTTTTGCCAATTTATCCATTAATTTTGAACTTCTGAAAATAATAATTATCTAAAAAGTACAGATAATTCCACGTCAAAATAATAAATATTATGATATCAGTGATACAATAGAAATGGAGAAAGTGACGCTACCAGTATTGGATTAGCTATTCCAATGGTCAAAGTTTGGCTAATTATATATTACTTTTTGGCTATTGGCTAATCACTATAAATTTGAACTCATTATACTTTTTATACTAATAAATATTATTATTTTTTTAATTTCTATCTACTTTTTAATACAGTTTATTTTTTTATTTAAATATTTTTTTATTTTTATTTTCACAATCTCCAACAATCTATATCCTGTTGAGCAACTATCATGGAAATAATAAAGAATATATATATATATATATATATATATATGACTTTGCTGCAATTCAAATCATGTTTGACTTGTGGGATATACTTACTATAGTTAATATTGAGGATGATTTTAATGTTAAAGTATCTAGTGCAACCACATCAGATCTCTCAAGCTCCAACTCTGCAGATCGTGCACAGAATGAGTGCCCAAGAAGTATCATTACCAATATGGCAAGAGCACCTCTCTAAGATCATGACAGCAAGCCTCCAGACAGCTAGCCTTACAAATATAGAAGCTCACATTTAAGGAAAGCCTTTGCAACAATCATGGACCCTACAATATCTACTGTATAATTTTGTAATCTCATAGATTCAGCAAATCAATCTTATTTATGTTAATTGTATCTTTTGCTATCTTGTACAGAAAATAATATATATCTCAAGATTGTATCTTTTGATTTTTCATTGACTTGTACTGCCTATATAATGAATACACAATATACTGGTTTGGAGTGTAAGCCAAAACCATTTTTCTGCAACTTTGTTCATATAATTTCACTAATTCAATATAAGTCAAATTTGAGCCACATTAGCTAAATTATGACTTCCATGGCATTGGCCAATGACAGTGCTTATATATCATATTATTAACTAATCAAGCTATATTGAAATAATTTGAAAGCGGTGATCTTTGATTATTAATTTAAAAAAAAAAAAACGAAGAGAGAACAATTTTTAAATAAGAAATAAATGAAAGTGTCTCCTGAACATTTTTTTTATAGCAGCATGCTTTTTGAGTTTTTATATATTCAACCAACAAAATAAAAAATTTAAAAAGATTAGCATGGCAGGTAAAGTTTATCCTAGGCCTTACTACTTCCTATCATCTATTTATTATTTTATAGTATATTATTTTATTTTATTTTAAATAATTTTTAACATTTTTAATTATTAAGAAAAAATTAAAAATATATATAATTTCATTAATAATCACTTTTTTAATTATTAAATAATAATAGAAAAAATAAAGAAAGTAATAGATAAGTGATAAGTAATAGGAAGAACTAAGGATATTATTTTTTTTTTTTTTCCGGACAGGTCCAGTTTAGGTAAGTTTATGGTTATATTAAGGATTGAGCCTAAACTTTATTGATGGAGCAATAAATGTGTCGTCAGATAATCTTTATTGATCTATTCTTAATTTATATAGATCACCCAAATCTTGTTTAGTTAGGACTTGAGAGGGACAGCATTCTATACGTAGTCTGTCAAAATAATATTAACTATCAAGAATAATAGTTTATAGGTTTTTCAATTTTATCTAAATTTTAATAATTCTTTTTAAAAATATATCTATATGCAAGTTTGTTTATTTCTCCAATGAGTAAGGCCGTTATATCAACTTACTTAAAAATAAAATTAACTTTTATATCTTTTATGCCGCCTTTAAAATCATAATTATGAAAAATTATATTTTCATAGTACACATTTAATAAATTGCTTATACGATATAATTTGATTCGAATAATAAATTCTAAAATTTAAATATAATAAATTATATTTTAACATTTAAATGATATTGATGATATATTCTACACAACTTAAAAATAAAATATCTTCACTAATATCACGCTACCAAACCTCAAATTGCACAATTCTTCAAGTAATACGACTGCACAATTTTTGGAGTAAAAAGATAAATCTATAGCTTTTTGACAACTCTTGTGAGACATACGTGGCACAAGTAGACTTCCAAGTTGTAAATCGTTCAGAGGAAAGTTACGGTTTTATGAAAATCACCGTGAGTGATCCTCACGTGCCGCCCACATCTGCGATTGGTCCTCGCGTGCCACTCATTCCGGCAGCTCTTTTCGCCACAAGCACCATATCACTGGACTCGCCACCACCAAATCTTTTAGGATCCATCCTTTGTGGTTGAAAAGAGAGACGCGTGTTACCTTCACGCATCATTACAGATTTTGAAATCTGTCAGAATTGATCCAAATTGTAATTCATCATTTTTCGCATTTATGTTACTGTTTTCCTTTTTTATTTCCTTAATGTTAATTTTTTTTAAAAAAAAAGTTTGTCTAGTAGAAGTTGACACCTCTCCCAATTCTTCTACGTGCAGTCGGTTCATGCAAACGGTGCAGAGTTGCTGAGTTCACGTCAAATAATATATATATATATATATAAAAAAAAGGCAAGACCACGCCCACGCGAAACCGAAATGAGAAAGGAAAAATCCAAACAAAAACACTCAAATAGAGCTCGTGTTCCTCTGGATCTTCTGCTCATCTAGGTTTTCAGTTGCCAACTTGATTTGTATTTTCTGCTTCCATTATTAAATCTTCCCTTGGTGGCTTAGCTAATTTTGGCAGATCTTGAGAAGGAGTTTTTCTCGCAAACTGAATACTCCTTTTAGGAGCCAATGACATGGATTTTCCTTCTTCATCAACAAACAATATTCTAGGACATATGTCAATTGGAGGTTGTATTTGGTTACTTGTTTTTTGGGATCTGGCTTCTAGCTGACTTGGTCCCAGGTTTTGAGTTTTCAAGTTTTTTGCAACAAGTAGAGGAGGCACCAAAATCGAAATGAAGGGAAACCCAGAAAACCCACTACCAAAAATCAAACAAACATTAAAGTGAAGGAAAAAAAAAGTAGATAATCGGAACCTTATTTCTGATAACTCAGAAATAAATTAGGGGGAAAAAGAGACGTACTTTTTGAGCATTGGCGTAGGCTTCAACTCTGCGCTGCTGTATTGCAAGGAACCTACAAAGCAGATGGAGGATTTTGGAAGAATTAGAGCAACCTACAATATTTTCAGCCTCCATTAGTTTTGTAGTAGAAACCTTCTCGAAATCTTCCATGATCGATGTTAGCAGGAGGGCAAGAGGGGCGCCCACGTGGGTTGACTCCAACCCCTCCCTTCAGCTTGTAGTAACGTATGCAAAAGTAATTGCAGTGTAATGGTTGCAATTACACAAAAGCTCTCTCTCTTTTTGTTCTCTCTTAATAAGATATTTAGGTTGTAGATTTGTTAAGTGTTATTCTAGTTTTATATTACGTAGTACACTTCACCACTAAAAGGAAACACTTTGAATTTGTCAATTTGGAGAAACTTGTGGAGCAAGTTTATAAGCTGAGCTTGAGGTATTTTTTTCCGCTGTGCTTTCTAACATTGGTATCAGAGCATTTATAGTTGCTTCCAGTTTATATTTTTTCTTGCGTATGCTTGAAATCTGGGTGCCATCTTTTTAATTCTCGTTTTTTTTTTAAACCTTTTTTTTTAAAGCCGATGAGCACCACCAAGAAGGTGCTGCGAGCACCAATGCAATGGTGCTGCGCGCACCAAGATGGCGTTGCAAGCACTACAGAGGTGCTGCACGCAGCACCAGGTGATGCGCCTTGCACCACAGAGGTGTTGTGCACACCAGCGAGGTGTTGCGCGCACCAGCGAAGTGGTGCGGCAGTACCTAGTTTTCCGCTGGAGGATGCAGCTGAGGCTGCCTATGGTGGCCTCAAGCGGCGTCTGCGGCGCTACTGCGTTAAGGCTACTGTTCACGTGAACAGTAGGCATCTGGAGGTAGAAGATGACCTTAGGTCATCTATTTTTTCCACTGGGCCTGGGCCTCATGACCCATTAGTGTTTTTTAAACCAAAACAAAAAAACTGGGCTGGTTTATTCAGCCTTTCTCTGTTTCTTAAAAAAAAAAAAACTTTTTTAAAAGCCCAACACTATTTGAGCTATTTTTTTTAAACACGAAATAAAAAGAAGAGGATGAAAATGGCACCCCTGAGACTCAAACCCAGGACCACCGGTCAAAGGCAGCACGCACCACTGGGTTGTAACTTACCTTTGGTTTAGGTGAGGGTTTTTAAATGTATTTGTTATACATTTATTTCGTTTCTATTAAAAAAAAATTGTTTGCATGATTTAATATATGCTTAGATATATTATTATATTACATGTGATCTTTTATTTAATGTTTTAAATTAAATGTGATTACATGTGAATATATAGTTATATTCATGCTATTTTATTTTATTTTATATTACATGTGATCTTTTATTTAATTTTTTAGATTAAATGTGATTACATGTATATTTGAATTGAACATGTGGATATGTGATTATTTTATTATCTATGAATGTTAGGCTTGAATGTTTATACATTAGTCTTTAATGATAAAATAGAAAAATTCCCACTAAGTAGTCTTAGTTAGAATTGTCAGTGTAAATGATAGGCTGAAAGAATTGCAATAACCCCAATAAGAATTGTAAATGCACTGTATAGCCGAAAGACCATGCTATCTCTAGTAAGAATTGTAAATGCATTGATAGAACAAGAAAAATGGACTGTAATGGTCTTATATGAACCATTTTTGTAGACTGACCCAACAGGTTGTTGTGGTTGGAGTAGTTGTCCTTGTAAACTGGCCCAAAAGGTTATTGCGATTTTAGTAGATTATGTCTTTACATGTGACTAGGGCTAGATGACTACTTAAGATAGTGAGAGTATGATTGAGATTTTTTTATGATTAATTCTCCCATATTCTTTTAAAATTTACGTAGGAATTATGTTAGAAATTTAGTAATTGGATATTGTGGTGCAAGAGATGATTTTGAAGACTAGCGATTTTTCAATCTTGCAATATATCTAAATTATTCTTTTTCGAGCTTGGATGGACGCAACAGATTTATTAGGCGTGTGTGTAATATCCATTCTTTGCGTATTGTAGTGAAATGACATCTAAGAGTATAGTTGTCGATTTAAACAAATGAGATAAATTGGATGGGGAGAACTATGACATTTGGCATCGCAAGATGCAATATGTCTTAGATGAACAAGAGGTCTTGGAAGCCTTATCTCACTCCCTTATTACGCTCGGAGAAGGGACCTTGGAACAACCCAAGATAGGTTAACTAGCGTATACTCAATGGACTAAGAAAAGTCAATGTGCATGCATAGTAATGTTAAGCAACATGCACAATGATCTAATGTGTGAGTTCGAGATCTATGACACTGCCCAAAGCATATAGGAAACAGCATCTTAGGGCTATGCCGACCATGATCCGCGAACTTAAGTCGGCAGGAAACAACCTAACTAATGAATAGTAAGTCTGAGCAATGATAAGATCATTGTCGAATTCTTGGGAGAATATGAGCTAGAACCTGACGCATAAGAAAAATATCAAAAACTTTGATGATGTCTCGCGTCACTTGGAATTGGAGGCTGAGCGCCTAGAGGCTGCTAAGCCTAATCATACGGCCTATGTGGTTGATTTTGATTCCCTTAAGGCATCAAGGCCTAAGCGCAAGAAGTCCAAGAATGGGGTAGCTGCTGGACAAATTAAGAAGGTGTTAGGACCTTCTTCGGGCAGCAAGAGGGGCAAGCGCAGGAAGAACAAGTCAAAATTAAAGTGCTTCAACTGTGGAAAGAATGATCACTTCGCTCATGACTACACTGAGCAGAAGAAGGTATGCTCTGACTTTTCTCGCATTGTTTTTTTAACTAGCCATGTGATAGTTGCTCACTCCTATCTTGTGTGGATTGTTGATTCAAGAGCGACCGAACACATAGCGCGAGATAGAGTCGGATTTGTGAAGTATCGCTGAATTCCAGCTGGGAGCCATGACGTTAAGGTGGGGAATGGAACTAGCGTGAAGATACTGAGACTTGGTACCTACAAGCTAGACTTGCGGGGTGGCCGCACTTTTTTCCTCCACAATGTGCTATACGCTCTCGAGATCTAATGAAACTTATTTTCTGTAGTCACTATATTAAGACTTGGTTTTTGAATTGTATTTGAAAACAATTATATTTCCTTTTATTTGGGTCATGTGTTTTATGACAATACTTTTCTTCAAGACGGTTTCATGATATTGAATTTGGATTATTTAAATATAAATGAGTCTATTATTTTTCTTTCTACATTTGATAATTTAGATTATTTAAATATAAATGAGTCTATTGCTTGGCCATATAGGACAAGATAGAATGGCTTGATTACCTAGAGAATGCCTTATAGGCAATCTCGCTAAGGTCATCTTGCCAACATGTGAATATTGTCTAATAGAAAAAGTTAAGAGAAAACCGTTTAGAAAAGTCACTAGGGCATCTTTTCCACTGTAATTAGTCCACTCAGACATTTGTGGTCCAATGAGTGTGAGGGCAAGACACGGAGGTGTCTACTTCATCACATTTATAGATGATTTTTCACATTACGGTCATGTCTACTTAATCTCTCATAAGTCTGAAGCATTGGAATGCTTTAGGTGATATCTAAGAATGGTTGAGAATCAGTTAGACAAGAGTTTAAAAACTCTAAGAACTGACCGATGACGAAAATATCTCTCTGAGCAATTTAAAAGGTTATGTGATGAAAAAGGAATCAAAAGATAGTTGATGATGCTGAGTACGCTGCAGCAAAATGGCGTTGCAGAAATGAGAAATCGAACACTGCTTGAGATGGTTAGGTCGATGATGGCACAAACAAACCTACCAATTTCTTTTTGGGGGATGCACTTTTGACTGCTGCCTACATTCTTAATCGAGTGTCCTCCAAGTTGAGTAACTTGTGGCCATGGGGTTTAATGGGTTTTGTTCACGATCTTTCTCATAAGAATGAGAAGTTAGCCCTAGAGAGAATAAGTGTATCTTTATAAGGTATTCAGAATACTCTAAAAGGTATGTGTTAATAGGTGAATAATCAGATGGAAGTGTGACTGAAATTGAGTCACGAGATGTGGATTTCATTGAAGATGAGTTTCCAAGTAAATGTGAAGTTGATAGGAGTTTAGAACTTCATGAGATTGTGAAACAAGAGGAAAGTGCTCAAAGGAATTTAGTTGAGAATGAGGAAGAAATTCTTCAAACTCCTACAAACTATAAAAATGATTTGAATTTGAGTGGGAGCACACACCACTTGTCAATGAATCACAACAACCTCAGCTGCGTAGAAACACACGTGAAAGTATTTCCCATCGTCGTTTTGAGATTGAAGGTGAAGCTTTTATGATAGCTCTGCATAATGATGATGAGACTAGGACAATTCATGAGTCTCTCTCATCTTCTACTAAAGATGAGTGGATGAAAGCTCTTAATGATGAGATTGAGTCTATGAAGACTAACCGGGTTTGGGATCTGGTTGATCTATCGACAGAGCGTAAGACTATTGAGAACAAATGGATTCTTAAGGTCAAACGCAAGTCGGATGGATCAATATATAAGTACAAAACTCATTTATTGGCGAAAGGATATACTCAACAGGAGGGTATAGACTATGAGGAAACATTTTCACTAGCGGTGAGGTTTGTCTCAATTCGCCTGATTCTAGTTATAGTAGCAAACTTGGATTTAGAACTCTACTAGATGGACGTTAAGACAATATTTCTCAATGGAGAACTAGATGAGGAGATCTATATGGATCAACCAACGGGTTTTGTGGTAAAAGGTCAAGAGCGCAAAGTGTGCAAGCTCAAACGATCTATATATGACCTAAAGCAATCATCTAGACAATGATATCTTAGATTCCATCGAGCCATTCTCTCGAATGGGTTTACGATGATCACAGAGGATCATTGTGTCTATGTCAGAAGGTCTAAGAAGAGTTTCATTATGTTGTCATTGTATGTTGACGACATACTACTAGCTGGAAATGATAAAGAGTTGATAATAGTCACAAAAGAGTGGTCATCCTTCAATTTTGAGATGAAGGATATAGGTGAGACAGAATACATTCTGGTAGTTAAAATATACAGAAATCGCTCAAACAGACTTTTGTGTTTGTCCTAATAAACTTATATAAAGAAAGTCCTCGAACACTTCCTAATGAATGTATGTAAACCCATTGACACCCCTGTTGCAAGAAGCGAGAACTTGTCTAAAGAGTTGTGTCCTAAGACTCAAAGAGAAAATGAAAAGATGGCCATGTCCCTTATGCTAATGTTATGGGTAGTCTGATGTATACTCGGCCTGACATATACTATGTAGTTGGCTTAGTGAGTAGATTCCAATCTAACTCCGGACTGGCTCACTAGAAAGCGGTCAGAAGGATTATGCGATATCTCAAGGGAACTGCAGACTATGTGTTGTGCTATGAGGGTTCAGATTTGCAGTTAAGAGGTTATAGTGATGCTGATTGGGGCAACGACCTAGATGAGCGCAAATCAACCACTGGGTATGTCTTTCTGCTTAACAAATGCGACATTACATAGAGCAGCAAGAAACAACCCTATATAGCTTTATCCACCATGGAGGCAGAATACATAGTTTGTTCTGCAACAGTTCAAGAAGTTGTTTGGTTACGGAGGTTCCTTAAGCATTTAGTCATTGGCCCGGATACTTCAGATCCGGTGACGATATTCTGCGAAAGCATGGCAGCTCTCGCATATACTAAAGACTCAAAGTATTATAGAGGAACGAAACACATAGATATCAGATATCACTACATCAGAGACATGGTAGCGCAAAAGGAAGTGGTTTAAAACACCTTTCTACTAGTCGCATGGTTGCTGATCCCTTAACGAAACCTATAACAAGAGATGTCTTTGAGGCTCATGTTAGGAATCTAGGACTGTGTAGACTGCAAATGTAATTTGTGTTTCAAATGATATTGAGATGTAACATTTCCTTTGAGATATTAATACAATATGATTCAATTCTTTATCGTATTATTTTTTCTAATACACACATAAAAGATATGTCAACAGGCTAAGATCGGTTCACTCACACGAGCGATCGCCTTTAGCGCTTGAGTAACAAGTAGAGATGAGACATTGTGTCCCTAAGTACTTGTCCAAAGGGATAAGTTGGTTGACACAAACATATATCGTTTTAGTGGGAGCTAAGATGAGATCTATTGAGAGGACTATGCATGGGTTACCCATCATCCATGTAGCCTATAATTAGTTAGATGCAAGATCCTCTTTGACGCCTTGGAGGCATGCAAAATGGAGGAATTCGGGTTAGATGCTTAAGGAGCGACTAGACTCAGATCTGTACGTTGTTGATATAGACATATACTTTTTGAGAAAGAGAAATCCACCGTAGCATGTGTTTCATACTATATGTACTTATACGACCATATGAGTAAGTGAGTAAAAGGTTCCATTTTTTCTCACTATGTGAGTCTTATTTTTAAAAAAATGTCATTTACTTTTGACTATGTCATGAGATGAAGGTTGTGATGTCTGCTACTTTGACATGTTGTCTATGGTCATGATTGATATGGTCTAAAGAGGCATTGTTGGGAAAACGGTTCGACCAAAATTGAGTGATATGAGTGCAAAAGGAAGACTCTTCGATATCTTCTCTTCGATAGTGTTTGCTGACGTCAAACAATGACGTTACATCTTGGTAGCGGCTAAAGGTTGTAAACACATTGAAATGATTTGAAGGTAGTCAAACATTGTTTTGAGATTTTTAACTCAAGAGGGTTTGAAAATACTTGATCTGATGCGATCGATTGAGTCTAGGATATGACAAGACACTTTAGGGATATTACTATGCTGGTATTCTCTGAGAGAGATTTGGTGTATGTACTCCCACCTTTCTACATATGTGCTTGGTGGTTGCATAGCCTATTTACTTGTATAAACAAGATTGAGAAACATTAGAGAGATGCAGACCTGGGGTCATGCCCACTGTGTGCGAGTGGGAGATGTTAGTAGGAGGGCAAGAGGGGCGCCCACGTGGGCTGACCCCAACCCTTCCCTTAAGCTTGTAGTAACGTATGGCATTAATGCTAACATACCGTTACGTATGGCATTAAGCCATACGTTACTTGACTTGTAACGGATGGCTTAATGCCATACGTTACATACCGTTGCAACTTGCAACATCTACAAAAATAATTGCAATGTAATGGCTGGCCTTCAAGGCTAGTCGTGTGGAGGAGGACTATCAATTGGTCTTTTGGAACGATCTGAATTACACAAAAGCTCTCTTTCTTTTTGTTTTCTCTTGATAAGATATTTAGGCTGTAGATTTGTTAGTGTTACTCTAGTTTTATACTACATAATACACTTCGCCACTAAAAGGAAACATTTGGAATTTGTCAATCTAAAGAAACTTGAGCAATTTTATAAGCTAAACTTGAGGTATTTTTTTCCGTTGTCATTTCTAACATACGTCTTTAGAGAGGTAAGAACTCCATTGGTTCTGTATTTTCACTTTTCGTTTCATCGTAAAAGAGCTAAAAACTCGAGGGCAATGAAAGAGAGGGAGGGAAATGGAATGAGGGATCACTAAACGGGACGTTTCGATTTTTTGCCACATCAGCCGATGTTTGCACCGCACTTATACAAAGCGATTGTGACGCCTCGACTCCCACGTACAAAAATAAGGGAATCATGGCGTCAGGATGATGACAACACGGGTCACGCATCCCAACGAAATGTGCTCAAGTGTGTGCAACATGCAAAAGTGCACAATAAAAATCGCAGCGGATAATATAAATAAGTCATCTAAGTACCAGAAATTTAAATACAAATATTCAAAACAAATTACCTTTAAAGAGTTATACAGTTATCCCAAATATATTACAAAGGCAACACATAAATTGATAAAAAAAGACGAAACTTAATAAACAGGAGCAATCCCAGATCACTCCACCAGCGGAGCCAGGCTAAGGCTCGTCATCCTCATCTGTATCAAAATCTGCGATACCATAAAATGGTATCACAGGTAAGTATAAACCAAACAACTCTCGGAATAAAAACATATTAATGCAACTAACATGCATTCATACGACAAAATTCACTTAGCCATAAAATACCATTTTTCCCCAAAAATGATTATTTCCAACATACGCCAAAATCTCATTTTGGCCCAAAAACATGGTCTGTCATTTTTCCAGAAAATGATTCACACAAAACAAACCATTTATCGGATACTGTAGGCGGGAATCGCAGGCGGGACTCTACCACCGTCCCTACTTACCACCATCCCTAGCGCGTGCACCGTAGGCGGGAATTACAGGCTGGACACAACCACCATCCCTACCGCGTGCACCGTAGGCGGGAATCACAGACGGGACTCTACCACCATCCCTACAGTTCCTTTCCACACAATAAATACTTATCACACATCATGAATATTTATTAGAACACTGTAGGGGGAATCACAGGCGGGACTCTACCACCGTCTCTGCTTACCACCATCCCTACCGCATGCACCGTAGGCGGGAATCACAGGCGAGACTCTACCACCATCCCTACAGTCTCTTTTCCTTTTTCTCAAACCAGTCAATCTAGTCATTTCAAACACACTCAAATCATTTCACATGAAAATTCAATTTTCAGATAAACACATGATGAACATGTATGCAATCATGTGAAAACCTAATTTTCATTTACAAACATGAACATGCGTGCAAATATGCCATATACATGAAACAACACCACAATAACCAACAATTCACAATACCAACCAAACACACAACTCCGTCCATAATCCATCTGACCCCCGAACTCCTCGGTCTCAGTCCGACATGTCCAACCAGATCACAATAATATGTGTTAGTGCAAAAATACATTTAAATCACGAAAGTTCTTTAGAAAAATACTTACAACGCTATAATATGATTTTCGAAGGATTACGGAGGTGCAAGAAGTGGTGACTCAGCAACGTAACAATGTAAAATACACTGTGGTCATGGGTCTCAAATACCCACCTTTCAACAGAGACAAACTAAGACCCGAAATTGATAGGGTAGGGCCTAGAGAGGTCGGCGAAGCCAATGGTGGTGGTGGTTTGCCGTGGGTGGCGGCGCAAAGGGTGGTTTTAAGGCCAAAAAGTCTGAAACGGAGATGGGCTTGGTTGTGCTTCACCGGTGACGGATCGGAACCGGGGTTGGGTCCATTGGGTTGCCAAGAGGTCGGGAATGAAGTGGTGAAGAGATGGTGGCCGGAGGTGGCGCGACTGCGGCGCGCGAAGGAAGAGAAGGCCGCGGCTAGGTGTTGCACGTGGAGGCTATCGGCGGCGAGATAGGGGCTAGGATTTTGGAGGTGTGGTCGCCGGCCGATGGGGTGGTGAACGGAAGGGGCGGTGTTGGTCACGGGCGGCTCACGGCGGTGGGCTGGGTGGAGGAGAAATCGGACGGGAGAGAGGGAGGGGGTGCGTTGCGCGAGAGAAAGAAGAGCAGAGGAAGAAAAAGAAAAGGGGAAGAAAGAAAAGAAAGGGAAAAGAAAAAGAGAAAAAGAAAAGTGGAGAAAAGAAATGAGGTCCAATCCTCACCTCTTGGGTCACAAAAATAATTCAACGAAAATGATTTTAAAACAGCAAATCAATTAAAATAAATTAAACGTAATGATACAATGAAAATAAAATAATTAAATCTCACAATCAATTAATTTAAAAGAAGAACAATTTAAATGTACAATAATAAATAAATATTAAAAAAACATAATAATTTAATTTTTTACAATTTAAAGATCATAAAATAACCTATTTAAAATATTTGATAATTATAAAATAAGAGAATAAAATTTTAAATTATTAAAAATAATTTTTCAATAAAAATACACTAAAATAGCGAATATTACATCATATTGAAAAATGCAAAGAGAACGGAAAGTGAAAGACGGAGCAAGGAGCAATCGAAGACATGTAGCCAAGTAGACGTGTAGTAGAAAGAACTGACTCAGTCAGTAAAGCCATCTCCTGCTCAACACCCCCAAATTCTTGCCTTTCCTTTTCTTTCTACGGGTAGTAGAAAGAACCCAAATTCTCTAAGGCTCTTCTGCTGCTTTGCCTTTGATTCCACCCCGGTCGATCTCTGTCTGAAATTTTATTCCTGTCAAGTCTGCTCGATAAAGGTACGACACAATTGTTTGGTTTTTATGTCACTTTTTATGAATTTTGATCTGGAGTTTGATTGAATGGATGTTGTGTGCTGGTGTTAAGGCTTGGTTAGGTGTAGAGAGGATAGTTTGATTTTCGCAATTTACTTTATTTTTTCTTCCCCGTGGGGTTTGATAACGCATATTATTGTTGTTGTTGTTGTTGCTGCTGCTATAATTGTTGTTGTTGTTGTTGTTATTATTATTATTGTTATTATTCTATGTTTGCTGGGCCAATGAGTATTTCATGTGGTATTGGTACGTTGATATTTTTCAAGGTGCATGGGAATTTATGGTTTCTTTGTTTTGCGTTGTACCATTTGTTTTATTTTCAAGGTGCCACGCGTGTGTTTATTTGTTTTTGAATTTAGAGTATTAAATAGGTCTTAAATGATGTAGTGTTGAGATGATCCGTGGAAGAGACTTAAGGCACGAAAGAGATGGAATTTAAGCATGGAAGGATGATTTACTTGTATAAATTTCAGCACACCTTTTGTTTCTCATAAGATTTCACTTTCAAAGACTCAATGTTGAAATTGCTTGGGTGTGGAACAATCTTGGTTTCAGGGTTTTGTTTTGTGGATTGAATTTGCAATTTCTGATGCTGAAAAGATAAGGAGACCTTTTCCTTTCCTTCTCAGTTGGGAAATGTTGGAGGGTGTTACAAAATTTGCTGGAATAATAGATCTTTACAAACATGACAACAACTTTTATGATTTGTCACTAGTGTTTTACCAGAAACTAGATGAGGATACCAACATGTCAGTTGATAGTTTTGTAGTTTGCAAACAAGTAATGGTGGAGGGTCTATTGCAATGTTTATAGATAACAGCAGCGTTGGATCCAATGATTCTCATACTCACATTTTGAACCACCAAGGCTTGCAGAGTCATGCTAACGACAATTACTCTATGCAAGAGTGTCAATCATCAAGAAAGAGTCACACATGCTCTAGGTGACGATGCACTAGCCCGAGCTTTAATGGACAGCAATTCCCCTGCTAAGGGGTTTGAGAGTTTTGGTGAGTGGACAATTGATTTAAGGAAGCTTAATATGGGTGAGGCTTTTGCACAAGGGGCTTTTGGAAAACTGTACAGAGGTACTTACAAAGGTGAAAATGTTGCCATCAAGATCTTGGAGAGGCCCAAAAATGATCCAGGAAAGGCTCAGGTGATGGAACAACAATTTCAGCAGGAAGTGATGGTGCTGGCTACACTTAAGCATCCAAATATAGTTCATTTTATCGGTGCATGCCGAAAGCCGATGCTTTGGTGCATTGTGACAAAGTATGCAAAAGGGAGTTCAGTCCGACAATTCCTAACAAAGCTCCAAAACGGATCAGTTCCATTGAAATTAGCTGTCAAACAAGCCTTGGATGTAGCAAGGGGGCTGGCATATGTTCATCGGCTTGGTTTGATTCACAGGACTTAAAATCTGACAACCTCTTGATTTTCACTAACAAATCAATAAAAATTGCTGACTTTGGGGTTGCTCGGATAGAAGTGCAGAATGAAGAAATGACTCCAGAGACGGGGACTTACTGCTGGATGGCTCCGTAAGACTTTTGACTCTATGGCTTCTAAGATTCCTTTTCTTTATTGGTCTGATTTCATTATTTTTTTTGCAAGCCAATTTTATGATTCATTGTTTGTCCCCTAGTAATCTT
Organism: Juglans microcarpa x Juglans regia; assembly: GCF_004785595.1. Classification (NCBI taxonomy): domain Eukaryota; kingdom Viridiplantae; phylum Streptophyta; class Magnoliopsida; order Fagales; family Juglandaceae; genus Juglans; species Juglans microcarpa x Juglans regia. Next base: position 166,572 of record NC_054601.1, on the reverse strand, counting down.
TTTTGGATGTCTTTGGCTTTCTTATACAAGATTGTTCTTTGTCCATATTGTTTTGATATTCAAGTGGCTCAGTTGGTGAGGTGCTTTCTTTGCATGCAACAGGTATGGGGTTCGGAAAAAAAATTATTAACCTTTTTATCAGAAGATAAAAAGATGTTTCCCTGCCCATTTAATGCTTTGGTTTGTCAGTCAAAGTTGTTTTTAATGCATTGTGAATTAGAAATGAAGTTTTATCCAACATTTAATGTGATGAAGTTCAGTCTATTAAAGTACTCAACTTTGTTTTTCTTTTGATAAGTAAAAATTTATTAATATCAATAAGTGTAGCCAAGTATACTGAATGTATTGAAGTACTCAACTTCATAACTAAAGTTTTACAAAATGTGATACGAATACCTCACATATTTGAGTTGTGCCTTTTGCGCTTATCAATAAAGAATATCATTTACAAAAAAACGTGATATGAAGTTTTATATTTTTTTCTCTCTTACTTATCATAAAAAGTTTTATAATTTTTTTTTTTTAAAAGATAAGTTGATCTTATCATACTTAGGTCATGGCATCATGTTGTTGTACTTGAGGATAAACAACAAATATTGACGTGCAAAGGAATTTTGAGCGACAACAAATAAATGCATAAAAAACTAATCTTAATGTACTTCTGATTAGTGCTGCATTGTAAATTAGGGACAACTTTCTTTCGAGTTCAGAAACTTTACTTGCAAGAATTGGTATGCTGTGGCCGCTCCTCTTAAGATCGTTAAAATAGAGTAACGATGTACTTATAACTCTTTTAAAACGTTGAGGGCAATTATGTAAAATTGAAATATTCAAATCAAGAAAAAGTTAACGTTTTTAATGAGGTGGCACCAATGGCATCACATTGGTTCGTTGTAGAAGAGTTGGAGGTCTATAATTTTCTTTTAAAAAAATAACAAAACTTACTAAACAAAATTGCTTTGCGATGGATGTTGCTAACAACCAAAAGATCTGTCTGATTCGATTGAACCCTAATCAAAGAAGCTTTATATGGAATTTGGACCAGATGGGGTTATCGCCGTGAAGTTCTGTTAGTGTATATCCTTTATAGAGCATCAAATTTGTTTTTGATTATGGGCCATAAGTTTTCTATTCATCTCGATGGATATTGGAGATTGAATTGTATCAGGTTTTGCTAATCTGCTTTTAAGTCAATCAGATGGGGTTGTCACTGATAAACTTTTCTAAATATGCATTGGTTGGTGGATTGGTATACATTTTCTATTCTTCTTGTTTTACCCAGCTCCAAAGTCATATTTCTGTCCGATGTAATCATGGAACCAAACTCCGTATTAGTCTGGTGACATAGTCGGATTGAACATTCTGGGAATTGATGGGTTTCTATTTGCTGAAATTTACATCATATGCATACTTTCATTGGAATTAATTGGATATTACTAATGATTTTCATCTGTGGAACTTTATGCATAGAATTGATCTTCCTTTCATTTATTTTTACTCTTCTAGCCATTCCCTATTTCTTAGTCTTTACTGTCTCATAAATAAGTCAAATGGAACTTGTGCTGATGATCAACTTAATCTAGTTTCTGCAGTTTTATGGAACATCCTAACAATGTTGCTTTGATGGATGGTTTGGCGTTTCTTGTTCAGAAAACCTACTGGTCCCAAAAAAAAAAAAAAAAAAAAAAAACTCCTGTTCAGAAAATGACCCCTCTGCTAATGCCTTCTCGATTTTCTTTATCTATTGAAACTGAACTTTTCACTTTGGGGGACTCGAGTGCATTATTTTCTTATCTGGCAATGTAGGGAGATGATCCAGCACAGGCCATACATACAAAAAGTAGATGTCTATAGTTTTGGGATGGTTCTCTGGGAATTAATTACAGGAATGCTTCCGTTCCAAAACATTACAGCATTGCAGGCAACATTTGCAGTCGTTAACAAGGGTGTTGGTCCGATTTTTCCTAATGACTACTTACCCGTTCTCAACGAGATCATGACCCGATGCTGGGACGCCATTCCTGATATCAGGCCTCCCTTCACAGAAGTTATCAGAATGCAGAGACATAAATAATTATAACTGTCCGCAAGACCTGTTTCAGATGTTGCGTGACCCAACCAATGACAGTGGACAGTGGAAAACTAATCCCAGAAAAATATTGAATGAGAAAGAGTCATGAGAGTGTATGGTGCAAAGAAAAAATTGGAAAAGAAGAAAAAGAGTCAAAAGAAAAAAAATGGGTTTTTTTTCGTGCTTCTGATAGTAAAGGGGAAAGATAAAGGAAAAGAAAAAGGTGACTTACCAGGATGTTTGTGCACTCAAAAGTATCAGTTGTGTTTTGGTGGAACCACAAGAAAACCCAAGAAGGAAAATAAAACCACAATAAAGGAAAAGAAAAAGGTGAAAAACGAGGATGACAAGAAAATGATGGCCACGCCGACGCGTTATGGCATTTTGCAATTGAGATGTGCAACGGACCAATTCCTGTTCATGGCTAATCCGTAGTACATGTGACGTGTATTTTAAAAAAGAAAAATCCAAAATCATTTCAGCCCCTACCTCTACCCGATTCCCTCTCTTAGCCCACCCAGTCTCGCTGTGCGCCACCTGCAGTCACCGGCCGCCACCATCGTCAGCCTCCAATCCCACTGTCGGTACCACTAATGCTCGTGTACTCTTCCCTCGCCGCGCCGCGTACTCCTTCCTCGCCAAGCAACGGAATCACGTTTGGCCTCTCTGCCTCAGTCGGCCACCCAGCAACACCATTGACCACCTCACCGGCGACTTTCCAGCCACTTTCGAGCCTCCACACACAGGGTTCTCTCCACTCCCGAAATGGGTCTCACACGAATTTAGTCTCGAAATGCCGCCGCCCACCGCCTAAGACAGCCCAACCACCACCATCGAGCCTCACGACCACCCAGCAACCCCACCGTCAAACATAAGTTACGGCAACCCCCACCGTACACAGCCTAGCCACCACCACCAAGCCTCGTGACCTCGCAGCAACCCCCACCGTCGAACCTCAGTTATGACAACTCCCTCATTCCTCTCCATCGCAATTTAGATTAGCTCCCGGTAGCAATGAAGTGTTTTCACCTTTTTGAATTCGAGGGGGGGGGGAAGGGGGGACTTCGTGGGACTTTATCAATTTGTTTAGGAATAAATTTATAAATTTACTTAATCACGTAATGTATGCTTTAGATGATGAGTAACAGGGCCTCCCAATATTTTTTCTTTTCCAATTTGGTAGAGGTCCAGCGAGAACTTTCTAAATAAGGGAAGGAATGCGTCTATGGCCTACCTAGTAGTACCTACGACACCAGTACCTGCAATCCTAAGATTGCCATACGTTTTTATTGCCTATTTTATGATGCACGTGTTGACACTTTGAGTCGTACATGAAATGTGATTAAGAAAACTCCTTACAATTAGGGTAGGGTTAGCTTACCTTATTAATGTGACTTACAAGGATGCCTGCAAATAATCCATGATTAGGGGTCTAACAAAAAATCGAGAAGCTGACCGGTTTGATCTCGTTTAATGACTGGTTCGATCAATTTAAAAATTAATATAATAGACAATTTTAATCTTATTATTTATACTTCTTTGATATAAACTTATTATTAAATATGAATATTAATATTAAATTACTAACATATTATTATTTATCTTTACATATTAAGTCATATACTCTGATATATATATATATATATAATGTGGTATAAGTATAGCACACATATATTTTTTTTTGGATAAGTAAGTTTTTATGAAGTGGCTTAAATATTAAGTTACATGCTACCTTACATACTTAAATATTGATAAGTAATATATATATATATATATATATATATATATTTTAGTGACTTAGTGCATACAGATAATATTTATTAAACCTATCATATGTAGATATAACACATATTAGTATATTATATATGACATATTAATTAGATAATATGCATATGTCTTGAGCTGAAAATAATGTTTTTGGCTTTAAAATTCATATTTAGGCTAAAAAAATTATTAATTTGGGTTAGAAAATCATCTAGCCTAATAAAAAAAATTCAAAATCAAGCCGAATTGAAAAATAAAAATAAATAAAAAAATTTCAATTCTCTAGATGAATTGGCCAATTTCCATCCTTAAGACTTTTAAAGCCAACTTAAATCATTTTATTACTATTTATAAAATTATGAAACACTTAAAGTGTCCAGGTACTATTGATACTATAATAATATTAAATAAATCATAATATCTTATAATTATTTTATATAATCCTAATCACGTTTTAAATAATTTATAAAAATATGATTTTTTTATAAAATATTATTGATATTTATAATAATATTAAATAAATCATAATAGGATAAAGAAGTTATTTTTTTTAAGATTAAGATTTAAGATTAGTGCATTATTATTTAATATTTTATTATTATTTATTACTTATTTTTATTACTATTTATTATTATTTAATATTTTATTATTATTTTATCATATCTTTCTACCTATGTCGTCTGCTGTGCTTGAATCCCGAAAAAACAGTTAGCAAATAAAGCCAAAAATGAGAAGAAAATCTGGTCCCGCATAAGTAATTTGCTTGGCGCAGCTGATATCTCATTCCATTTGTTCCGTGAAATTTGTTGTTCTTATTGCAGGTACTCTATATATAAAGGGTACTTACTGATAGGAAGTAGGGTGATGATGGAGTGTGCAGTTGTGGGCAAGTTTTTTTCCCCAATCTTTTCAAGCTCTAGGAGCGTAGTAGTGGAAAAGAGGAAGCTGCCGAGTCTCCACAAGAAAATTAAATTCTGCTCTTCCAAATTTAAGATGAAAGCTACTCAGGCTGAGACCCATCTCTCACAAGAGGCAGAGGTACTTGTAAATCTCGGCTATTTTTACTCTACGTAATTGATGCAAAGCTAGGCTTGTCTTTTTAGCCCCGGTTTGGATAGTGAGATTATTTTAAATAAAAGTTAAAAATTAAATAAGATATTGTTTGAATATTTTTTTTAATATTATTATTGTTTTAAGATTTGAAAAAGTTGAATTAGAATTTGAAAAAATTGAATTGTTTATTGTATTTTATATAGAAATTTAAAAAAATTATAATGATAAGATAAGATGAGTTGAGATGATTTCTCAATCCAAACGAGCCTCAGTTAATGTGCTTGCAAGAGCATTAGCATTGGTTTAGGCAAAATTTTAGCCAGTTTGGTTATTATGCCAATTTTTTGATTTTGGCTAATCACTCAAAATTTGAACTCCACGTTGGATTAGTCATTTTATTTTCTATAATAATAAAATATTTTTATTATTTTTTGATTTTTTTATCTACTTTAAAAAAAAATTAAATACTTTTTTAGTCTAATTTCATAATTTCTAACAATCTATACATCAAAATACATAAAACCCATCTATCAACCTAAATCAACTTCATGCTCATATCCAACAACCTAGAAATCAAAATATGTAAAAACTATGTTCAATTGAAACACCTAATTGATATACAAGAAAAAGGAGATACATCTTTGGCTGTTTTCAATTGTAATGCACTTTCATACCTCACAAAACTCACAGTCATGCCTTCTAGCTTTCAGTGTGGCAGTAGTAAGTCTCTTTCTATCACCCACCACACATGCAATTGAATATCATATGCAAGAACCTATTCGATAAAAAAAAGTCTTGTATAAATTGCAGGTCAATTGCCTAAAAACCAAGAATCCCGATTCAAGCAAACATACAACATATTGCATGTACTTCAATAGTCAATTTCTATTCTACACAACTGACTGATTTGGTGGAGAAGGTTACAGTTCACCGGCCTGAAACAGCAACCATAGCTAAGGTGTACAAAAGATTTGGAAATATCAAAGAGATTAATCCTTCTGAACTAGAATTCTTCTCATGTCCACCCAGCTATATATTGATCCAATCTAGACAAATGACTCTATCCCTCACCAATAAAAAAATTCAGAGCAAGTAATAAAAGAACTCTACTTATTTGGGCAAGAAGTTGAGGAAGATCACTCTACATACAGGGAAAAAAGGTAATCAAAGAACACACTGAATCAGCCACCACAGATTCAAATTTGCCGTCAATGCTTCGATTCCTCAATTTTCCAATACGATACGGAAACAAAGGCCTAAAGAACTGATAAAATACATGCCAGTTCACCAACTCCCCCAAAACAAATGAAGAAACTTGTAGACCCAGTTCGCCAACTCCCCCAAAACAAAAATCGCCCCAACCCAAAACTTTAAAAACAAAAGAACTGATAAAATACATGCCACACTATCTCTCTATAAACAAACTTGCATCAGGATTTTACATTTCCAATCAACAAAACCCATCAGATGAAATTCAATAACAAAATCATCCTCACTTCCTCATCGATCCTTTCCAAAGATGACAAACATCCAAAGCTACCCCTTTCCATTAGGCTCCATTTGGATTTAGAGATGAGTTGAGATGGTTTTAGATGAGTTGAATAAAATATTGTTAGAATATTATTTTTTAATATTATTATTGTTTTGGGATTTGAAAAAGTTGAATTATTTATTATATTTTGTGTAGGAATTTGGGAAAGTTGTAGTGATGAGATGAGATGAGTTGGGGTGAGTTTCCAATCCAAACGGGGGCTAAATCTGAAAGTAGACCATGCCAAAGAAACTTTGAAAGATTGGGGGAAAAATTGTCACTTACTGTCTGATGTGAAAAAATGGTTCCTTTCTTTGTTTCTTCAGTTTTGCCTCTTTGTTTCCATGGAGAGTAGTACACTGATAAAAGAAATGGAGAGAGAAAAGGTGAGAAATGAAATGGGAAGAGAAAATGTGAGAAATGAAATGGGGAGAGAAAAAACAATAAAATATGAGATGACTGAGCTACAGTGGTTCAACATATTTGTTGAACCACTGTAGCTCAAAGTCTGGATGACCTAGTAATGCCTAAGCTAATGCACGCCACATTTATGTCATTTTAACCATTTTATGGGTTGCACTGGCATATGGCTAAGCCAATGCCAGTGCTCTGAGTTGACAAGGAGTCCGTATGATTTGTGTGCACTGTAGAAAGATTAATAGTATTATTCTCCTTCTAATTGCAGTTGCAGGCTGAAAAACGAGGAAGTTCAACTGGTGTTGGTGTTGGAGAACTTATCTGGCCTTCTCCTAGTGATGGAACCCCCTTTTGGAAAAAGGACTTCCCTTCTTCGGGTGTTAGCCCCGAAGTTCCTGCTGACGTAAAGGATTCTGATCCCAAGCACATCATTCATGTGACAGCTGAAATGGCACCAATAGCAAAAGTTGGTGGCCTTGGTGATGTTGTGACTGGACTTGCTCGTGCATGTCTGTCACGTGGACATACAGTGGATATAATGCTCCCTTTCTACGAATGTATTCAGAAGCAGCACATCAAAGACTTGACAGTAATCACCAAATATAACTCTTATCATGATGGAAACTGGGTCCCAACTAATGCATATCGTGGGGTAGTTTCAGGGATCCCAGTAATATTTATTGAACCATCCAACCAGTTTTTTAAGGGGCAGTATGTATATGGGGGTTCATTCAATGAGCTGGAGGCATATTTGTTCTTTAGTCGTGCTTGTCTTGAATGGATGCAGGTTTGTGGATCCACATATTTGGTAGTTGGTATATCTTTCAATTTTTTGCATTCCAATTTTCGTTAGCTGAAAGTTGGTCGGACGACATATAAACAAGATAGGGATCAGTATATTTCATTTTGCTACTTGTAGACATCACATAAAAATCTAAAAGCTGCTTGAACTATTAAAAATGTAAATGAGTTGGACATTGAGTTTTTCTTGTCCAGTTTTAATAACTGGCTCAATGCTATGATTGAGATGAAAATTACTCGATCTTTTACCCATGTAGCTTTAAAAATGTACTGTTATGGAGGACTTGGTTAAGTTGCTTGAATAATACATGATAGCAGGTGACTTCAACACAACCCGATATCATTCATGTCCATGAATGGCAGACAGGAGCTTTACCGCTTCTTTATTGGGATATTTACCATCATCTCTCACTCAAGGTATTTATTTTTGTTATTGTTTCTACACAGTGTTTTCTACTTCAAGTTTTGTGACAGATAATGTCGTTATAGAGTTATACTTATACCTCTTTTGTATATTTGATGGTAATATCTATATATTTACTTGATAGAAGCCAAGAATAGTGTTGACAATCCACAACATGGAACATTATGGGGAGTGTAGGTAAGCTTCGCTTTTTGTTGTTCTCTTTTAATTCTCTGACTCATCAGCTCTCTTCAACTTCCGCCATTTTCCATTTAGTGCTCTCACAATTTGCAATTGCTTGGTTCATCCCTCAACTGCAGTCATCTGTGACCCTTTGAAATATTTCCCTAGTTTGCATATGGTTTTGAGAATTCATGGTCTTCCAAAGAGAGCAGTTTTGCTAAACTGTCCTAGTTTCCTTTCCCTTCTTCTTTAGAGATACTACGGACTACATACAGGAATGGATGTCTGCTGGGACATGGACATGTGTATCGGACACCACACTCTATCAAGCATTTATACATGGCCGCATTTGTGAACACCTTTTTTGTTTTTGATAGGTAAACGATTATATTATATTAATGAGAATAGGCTTCGCCCAGGTACACAGGGGTATACAAGAGTTAAACACACATGAAGAATAGTAATACTATATATGTGATAAATCAATCCTGCATAACCTGCATTCCCACCTAAAAATTTACTTGCCCAAATAAAAAATCTGCATGTATACTTGCCGAAGCTATTCTACTGCAGGGTGCAGCAGTAAAGGGTCAAGAAGGGTGAGATGGAGGTGTACTTACATCATGAACTTTGATCAAAATGGAAAATAACTGTTAGAGCACTGCATATTGTGACAGAATGTCTTACATTCTATTAAGCTCAAGCACCTTCCCCTGCACATTTTTTAATGAATGTAAAATTTTCCATAGGCATTCATTTATTCCCAAGTACAAATGTTTTACATATGGAGTGAGAATCTCCACCATTCATTTTATTTTATTTGGTTATTGACATGTTTTACTCCTGTTCAACTAAACTGGAAATACGATGAGGTTCTTTTGAAGATCTTTGAAATTTTTTCTTTTCTACTTTGAGTTTGTGGGCTAAGATCTTTGTAAGGAATGATGATAATGTACTGAATCTGTTTCTGTCTTAGTTTTCCTGCTTTCTAGAATGTAGTAGGTATTTCCTTTGTATACATCTTGTGTTCTTGGGCTGTGCCTATTCTTGGTAATAAAATTCTTATTAGTTATAAAAAAAAAAAAAAATGATAGTGGAGAAGAAAACATTAAACTTTATTAGCATATCGTACAGAAATATACTTTAGTGCATTTGAAACAGATATACTTATGTGGTAAGATACACTCCGAAAGGAATCCCCCCAAAAAAGTCTTGGATATTATACATATTTGAAACACAACAGTCTATTAATAGGGGTGATGAATAAATTATTTTTTCTTGTTACTTTTCCTTGTTTGTTTCAGGGTGTTTGGTCAATGGTAGGAGGCCAAGTACGGCAGTGAATTTTCAAGAAATGCCTCGGAATCAAATAGCTGTCTTATTTCAAGCATAAAAAGCTATATATCAGTAGTGAATTCATAATATTTAATAGTTTTTCTTCATTTTCCCCATTTTTGGATTGATTCACACATGTATACAAGTTAAAAAATGTAATGAGATTGGTGATACTACCCAGTTGCAAATATCTGTGGCATGAATTATAAAAAACTAGTGTTGAGACGATCTGTCACAACCTCTTATAGACATGGCTGTTTTCACCTGGCAGCAAAGAGCAACTCAGCAAGAGCGGTCTTGAAGGATCTGTATATGCATCCATCGACAAGGTGTCTTCTCTGTGTTCCAGAACTTTGATTACTTTCCATTTACACTTTTATTACAATATATGTTAGGATTTAATTAAAGAATTGTTGAAAATTATGTTCTTTTGTCCTAAAACTATAAAATAAAAAAGTAAAAATTACATTTAACCCCTCAAACTACTAATTTTGCAAAATGACCACTTTGTTTGCACAGACAGTTCTAGTAGCTCTTTACAATGGTGTGTTTCATTCTCTTTGAGCTGCTCTGGATTGGGAAATTGGTGCTATCTACGATCTTTGCAGCTTGCTGTATGCCATGAGTAGTGGTAATGTTGAGATGGACAAAATGCTTTGGATTCATTCTAGGAATAAGAAGCTCACTGTTCGGTCCTTGTACAAGGTTATGTCTTGCTAGAACCATAATCATTTTTTGTGGAAGGGCATATGGAGAAGTAAGGTGCCTTCCAAGGTTGCTTTCTTTTGTTGGACTGTTGGGACAATCCCAACTACAGATAACTTGAGCAACTAGCAAGCATGGGCTTATTGTAATGGATTGGTGTTACATGTGCAAAAAATGTAGTAAATCTGTGGATAATCTAATACTTGTGAGGTAGCAAGGGTGTTATGGGATGAAATTCTTAGCAGGACCGTACTTGTGTGGGTGATGCCTTGGAGGGCAATGGATCTTTTTACTTGTTGGAGAGGCCTTCAGGGTGACTCCCAAATTACTGCAGTGTGGAATATGATTCTTTTATGTCTCATGTGGTACATTTGGCTCAAAAGGAACAGCCGGAGGTTTGAAGACCGGGAACACTCTTTGGATGAACTTAGATGTCTCTTTTTCCACACCTTATTTCTATAGGTTTTGGCTATTGTCTACCATGGAGCTAGTTTGCATGACTTTCTTGCATCCATTTCTAGCTCCCAAATTATAACTAAATGTTCTCATTTGTATACTTCTGGTGCACTTGGCCTACACCCATCTACTTGATTTAATAAAATTTTATCTGTACTTTGTTCACATGATGCTTAATCGAGTAAGTTTATCTTAATGTGGATAACTGTGTAGGTATGCATGTTTGTGTGTGTATATTTGTATGTGGGATGTGTAATTCATGCTAAAGAGGCAGTATTTCTTAATTAGTTAGAAAGTTCTTTTAGCCATGTACCTGCAACCTGTAGGAGAAATTTGCTTTCATTGCGAAACCCTTTACGAACTTGAAAGTTTTTGAGAAGGAAAAAACTGATACTTTCTTAATAATTAATAGGAGTTACATGAAGTATTTATATCCAAAGTAGTTCCCACAGAAATCTATCCTAATCTACCAGATTACACAAAAATAGGAAATGCAAAAAAATAGGAACAACTAACAGACTCCCCTAACAAACTTATTCAAATCTTAATTTGAATTTATTAGAAACAGAAACTAATTATCCTAATCTTCGACACTCCCCCTCAAGTTGGTGCATAGATGCCTAACTTGCTGATGAGAAACTCAAAGCTTGATCTGAACAATCCTTTTGTAAGAATGTCAGCTATTTGTTGTGTCGTTGGAACAAACGACATACAAATAGTAATTAGTACCTGCCTCCAATTTCTCTTTTATGAAGTGTCTGTCAATCTCAATATGTTTGGTTATATCGTGCTGCACCGGGTTATGAGCAATGCTAATCGCAGCTTTGTTGTCACAAGATAGTTTCATAGGCAT